>NW_026068011.1:5087383-5090463 GCF_014885135.2 Alexandromys fortis | reverse complement strand
AAAAAAAAAAAAAAAAAAAAAAAAAAAAAAAAAGACTTTTCGCTGTTTTTATATGGGCTGTAGGGTGAAACTCAATCATGTCCTCAAACTTGGAAAATAAGCATTTAACCAACTGAGCTGCTTCCCTAGCCCCTGCCGGGGTACATGTAGCAGAACATCTTTAGGCTGCCATGGCTGTTCCCCAGGAATTCTCTTCCATCATTAGGGAACTTGAACACTCAAATCCCCCGCAAAGTCTCATGTTAAATGCACAGTTCTCTCTACTCCTTTACATATGGTATTTTGACTGCAGTGACACTTACTTGTCAGTCTGCTCTTTCAGCTCACACCCACATGAAATCCCCCATAGGCCAGGACTCCTTCAAGGTCAGGACTAAGTCAGAGTGCCAGTTTCAATTAAGTGTCCGAGTTCACTATCATTTTATCTTTGTTTATAACTGCAGATGATTTAAGGGAGACCTTGGCAAGGCATTGATGTGTTAAATAAGAACCTTGAATGCAGGAAGCCCTTAAGTTTTTGCCTTAAAAGGGAATCTTCTGTTGGCCACATTAAGATTCTCAGTTTCAAAGAGAAAAAGAATTACAGAAATTTGCCTGACTTCAGTCACAGGTACAGGCAGGTAGCACAACTAATAAAAACCCAGAAACAGATATTGGAGTTCAACCTAAAGGTCAGAAAAGCAAAACAGCCAGCCACTTACTTCTCTCTCAGTCCAAAATGGAGATCCTGCCTCCAGGAATCTCAGAATAAGACTGCCTGAGAGTTGTCTCCTCACATTTTTTTTTTATTCCTCTCTAGTGCTGGGATAAAATGCCTGTAACACTACAGCTCAGTTTCTAGGGCAAGCTAGTGCAGTTACTGTGATGAAAGGTGTGTGTCACCACTTCATTGTCTGACCAGGGTGGCTGTTTTACTCTCTGATCTTCAGATAATCCTTATTTATTAAAATACAAAAGAAATATCTCTCCTCAGGCACTCCTCAATCCTTAAACAATATTTATCAGCTTAAGCAACATTTATAAATAAAAAAGCCCTTCTAATGACAATATAACAATACAACAATATTTCTTACCTGGTAGAAATAAAATATAAAATTCTTATGACCAGATCTAGAACCCAGGAGCCACAAGCATTCATAAACTTTGTCATGTGATGTAGACAAACGTTCAAATTTATGTCCTTCTAAATAAGTCAAAGCTATATTGATGGATAATAAGACACTTTCTTGTATCAAGAGCATACTTGTGTTAGAGACTCTGTGAAGCTGGCTATCCATGATGCCCTGTAAGGTGGATATATATCATGACTATAGTTAAGTCTAGGACTACCCCAAAGTTTCCATGGTTAGTTGAGTTCAGGGATGTTCTTTACATATAAATCTCTGTTTCTCAACCTGTGGGTCATAAACCCTTTGTAAATCAAATGACTTTCTCAAGGGTCACCTAAGACCATCAGAAAACACAGATGTTTGCATTTTGGTACATAACAGTAGCAAAATTATAGTTATAAAGTACCAACAAAAATAATTTTATGGTTGGGGTCACCATTAATGTGAGGAACTGTATTAAAGTGTCATAGCATTGGGAAAGTTGAGAAGCACTTGTTTAAACCTTACTAGTACCTATTATCTTACCCTTTATATTATTACTTATAAAAAGTTGTAAAAGCCAAGATATTTAATTTTCTGGATTCAAAATAGTTTGAAGTCAATGCATACCTTCCTGTCCATTGTCCTGACAGAGGATTTCTTAACATTGGCCTTATTCATATTTCATTGTGGAATATTATCCTGTTACTTATGATGATTATCTCCTATCACCACTTGCTGCTAGAAGCAACAACAGCTCCCAACCACAGTGTCTGCACACATATCCATTATGCTTCGTAAGTATAGAAGAGGATGGCCATGGCAAAATCATTCTTATCTGCTATGCAGGTTACTTTGCCACCAATGAGATATTAATGACAGACACAACTTAGGAAACAAGGGTTTTATTGATCCCAATTTTCTGATAAACAGCCATACTGATTTCCAAACTGGCTGTACAAGTTTGCACTCCCACCAGCAGTGGACTTGACTCTGCATTCCCTCTGACATAAGCTGTCCTCAGTAATTCTGATCTTAGCCATTCTGACGGGTGTAAGATAGTATCTCAGTCATTTTTATTTTCATTTCCATGATAATTAAGGATGTTGAGCAATTCCTTACATCTTTTTTTTGGCCATTGGAAATTCTGCTGAGAATTCTTTTTAACTCTGTACCCCATTTTTTCGTTAGATTATTTTGTATTTTGATGTCTAGTTTCTTGAGTTCTGTATATATTTTGGAGATCAGCCATCTGTCAGATGCGGGGTTGATGAAAATCTTTGCCCATTTTATAGGTGGTTGTCATCCAAAGAATACTCAATTGTACCTAGATGACTATTACAGGAGCTCCTTCTGCTCCTTCAGCCAATAGCTGCTGAGATACCTGCACACTGGGGCGTGGTCTCTCTCTCTTTAAAAAAGCAGCCACTGCCCTCTGCTTGCTCTCTGACTTCCAGCTCCACTTCCGGTGACTAGGCTCCCTTCCTGATTGTGCAGAGGGCTGTTGTCTGAGACGGTGATCTGTAAGTTTTTCCCCCTTAAATAAATAACCATTCTATTAATCATAATTCCAAACTGGTGTGGGATTGTTTGTGACTTATACCTTCATCTGCCGCCCAATGTGGGGCTTGAATCCACAACCCTGAGATTAAGAGTCTCATGCTCTACTGACTGAGTTAGATTAAAGGCCATTTTCTATAGCTCTTTGAAGATGTTGAAGATTATCTATACTGAATATAATCTCTATGTATCTAAAGAACCTGATTAGTCTAATTATAAATGAAAAACATAGATGACTATTGATCTATATAATTCTCAATATCTATCTAACCTGAAAGACTAAGACAATAAAAAACTGTGCAATAAATGAGGGCAATATGACCTCCAAATACAAATAATGTACAAATATACATTGTAATATATTAAATATATCTCAATACATAAACAATATATAAGTAGCTTAATCAGAGGTAGAAATGTACACTGCAATAT
>NW_026068011.1:5077297-5087344 GCF_014885135.2 Alexandromys fortis | reverse complement strand
TATGGTAAACATACATATCTCAATACAATATATATATATATATATATATATACATAAAATGTTTTAAACAGAGGTAGATGCATACATGCATACAATAGTCAATATAATTTAACTTTGTATCAATATACAAGAATTGATACCAATATAATTGTCTAAAAACAATAACTCACAAGTAACAATCTATTATCCCATCATCCAATTATCCCTCTTTTTTTTTCAAAAAGATTGCTGAGCTTATAAAATTCTTCCCCAACCCCCCACCCCAAGACCGTATGCTAATTATAATCAACCCCTAAATGATGTCCCTAAACCCAAGGACAAACTTTACTGGGAGAGGGGACATCATCCTCTGGAATTACTTCTAGCTGTCATGGGGGTGACATTCTGGGGGATCCTGTGAAAGTAAAATGATGGTTAAATTTCAAGATCAATGTCTTTTAAAATTGCAAATAGTCTCTGAGTATTTTATGGAGGTCTGGCCAGAATGTTGCACAAGATGTGCACCATTTCAGCTAACCAAGTTGGGATCGTCTTGTGCAGCTGGTACCCAAAACGGGTCTTGTAGTAGTGTTATCAGTATCATGACGTCATATCAACCAGGTAGAGTTGTTGTTGTGGGGCCCCATCTTCTTCCTGGAAACTTCAAATATCATTGTAGGAAAAACTCATTGTTCATTGTGAAAAACTTAAACATTAATCATATAGACATATATAAACATACATATATTCAATGAAAGGCATGATAGGCCCAAGATGGACGTAGGTTAGAATCTTCCCAGTAAGCCACCACCTCGTGGTGCTACACAGATTATTAGAAATGGTTTAATCAAGGTGTGAGAATTGGCCAGTAAGAGGCTAGAGCTAATGGGCCAGGCAATGTTTAAAAGAATACAGTTTCCATGTAATTATTTCAGGGTAGAAGCTAGCCAGGCAGATGGGAGCTGGACAGTAGGAACGCAGTGCACTATTCCTCACTACAGATGACCCTCAACTAAAAAATGGATGTAGAAAGAGTTGTGCATTTTATTCATCTGTAAAATGTAATGACATCATGAAATTTGCTGGCAAATGGATTGAACTAGAAAAAAATACACCCTGAGTGAGGTAACCTAGGCTCAGAAAGACAAATACAGTATTTACTCACTCATAAGTGGATATTAGATGTAAAGCAAAGGATAACCAGCCTACAGTCCACAGCCCCAGAGAAGTTAAGTAATAAGGAAGACACCAAGAAAGGCATAAGGGTCACCCTGGGAAGTGGAATTAGATGAAATCGCCTGGTTAAACTGGAGTTGAGAGGTGTTGTAAAGGAGATGGGATGGGGGATGAGAATATGAAGGAATGAGGTTGTTGAGGGGGGAGAGGGATGGAGTGGGAGAGTAATGAAAGAGAGATCTTGATAGAGAGAGTCACTATGGGGTTAAGGAGAAAACTGATGCTAGGGAAATTCCCCAAAATCCACAGGGATAACCCCAGTTAAGACTCCTAACAATAGTGGAGAGGGTATGTGAACTGGCCTTCCCCTGTAATTAAATTGGTAAATACCCCAACTATTATCATAGAGCCTTCATTTAGTAACTGATGGAACCAGATGCAGAGATCAACAAGCATGCACCAGGTCAAGCTCTGGGTATCTGATAAAAGAGAGGGAGGAGGGAATACATGAGCAAGGGAGTTGTAGATCACAATGGAGAAATCTTCAGAGACAGCTGAACCAAGCACATGGAAACTCAGACACTCTAGACTGACAGCTTTGAAGCATCCATGGGACTGAAATATGCCCTCCATATGTGGGAGACAGTGGTGAAGCTTGGACTATCTGTTAGGCACCTAGCAGTAGAATCAGGATCTATCCCTGATGCATGAGCTAGCTTGTTGGAGACTATTCCCTATGGGAGGATGCCATGTTTGGCTTTAGTGTGGCATTGGGGAAAGTGTCATAAGCCAAACATTGGGGTGACATCTGTCACGGTCTAGCCACAATTGATTCATATGTTCCAGGATAGAAGAGTGTGGATTAGAAATGTTAGGTAGGAGGAACAGAGATATGAAAGAAATACAGAGACATAGGATAGTACTGGGAGGGCAACTCATTTAATACTGAGCACTGAATCTACCTGTATTAATTTTTCATATGATTATATACCCCAATACAAAAAGGGGGGAAGAAGGCAAAAGACTGCTTTAACATGACACACAGAGCAACCAGAACAGTTACTTGTTTTAATACTTGAGGCATCAAGCCACTATTTCCTGAGTTAAGCATCCTGATAATTTTGGGGGAGAATATGCAGCAAATACACCTTAGACCAAGTATCCTGTAGGCAGCCACTCGCTGTGTCAAAGCTCCTATTTTAAAACTAAGGAGCAAGAATAGGCTTGAATTCTCTGACCTCCAGTCAGGATGGAGCAGATCTACCTCTATGGAACATCTTAATGTCCAAACCACTAAATAACCACACCCTAGGTCAGGGTATCTTGTATATGGTAACACCTGTTTTCAACAACCTTGAAAGAGCAAAATTAAGTTCAAAATCTCTGACCTTTAGTCAAGGCAGGACAAGACTCACATCTGTGGACCCCCATAGGGAATGAGCTTGGTCCTACCACAACTTAATGTGCCAGACTTTATTGACTTCCTATGAGAACATTTACATTTTTGGAGAAGTGGATTAGGACTGGCAGGAGGAAGGTGAGGGAGAGCACAAGGAGGAATGGGAGGGAGAACTGTAGTTGGGATGTAAAATGAAATTTAAAAAATAAATTAAAATAAAAAGAAAACAAAAGAAGAAAAGACGGGATTATTTTTATTCCTGGTTTCACCGAGTTCAGTCCACAGTTAATTGACACATGTACGGAAGCAGGCTCATGCAAGTAGGAGCATGTGGTGCATCAAGGCTGACCAAAAAGAAGAAGAAAGGAGTATTGTGCATTCATGAATACATGAACTCCAGGATTTCTTTGTTACCTCTTCTGATCCGCTTTACCCTCCCCACCTAGATCATGTGTTATCCCTGTACATGGTGGGTTGTTCCATTCAGTTAATCCACTCCAGAACTATCCTCTCATATGCATCCTGAAGGTACGCATTCCTAGTCACTGAGGTGATTTTGCACCTAGTCCAGCAGGGAACATGAGCCATCACCAATGAGAAACACTTCTGCACTGAGGCAGAAATCAGAAGTGGACTCCGGTTTTATTTCAAGACACATGATTTGACAAACTTGAGTTTCTTCATGAGAAACATTGACACTGTGCTTTATATGCCCCCTAGGATTGTTGTAAGAGCCAAGTTACAAATATACAGTGGATAATGTCTATTAAAGCAAGAGCTGGGGAAAAAATACTATTTTTGTCTAGCTCTGGTTCCGGTGTTTCCTCTAGCAGCTATATACCTAAACAATAGATAGGCAGCAGTGGGAAAAATAAAAACAGTTTATTGATGAAGTGAACCCAGAGATTGTGTCTGTCTACCATCACCCTCCTTTCCAGGTCCCTGTGATGACCTCAGTTGAGCTGGCTGTGGCATACCTTAGACCATGTATTATTCTTGACGATGGAAATTGAAAATGGTAGAACAGAAGCAGAAGGAAACTGGTTTTCTGACCAAAGCACTGGGCCAGACCTGGATTTATTATTTCTAAAACCTTGGACTTCAGAGAAAAAAAAAACAAAACAAAACAAAACAATAAGCATCTGTCTTTATTATGAGACTTGCTGCTTCTGTCCCTTGTACTGGTTCTGAAAAATCCAACCTTTGGCTCTGGTTAGTAATGTTACTGTCTATTGCTTCTGTCTCTTTCAAGGGAAATATGAAAGGAAGCCCTAGAGAAACTGACTTAAATACTAAGAAAAGTCATTGTCTTACAGAACTGCAAAGTCCTCAGGTAACCCAGGCTCCAGGCAAAATTCAATCAACATTTCAAGCATTGTAGCTAGAGATCAAGTTTCTCTCCCATGCTGCCTTCCATAATTTCGGCTTCACTTTCAATTTCCATATTTTCATTTCCCTGCAGCT
This sequence comes from Alexandromys fortis, assembly GCF_014885135.2. NCBI lineage: Eukaryota > Metazoa > Chordata > Mammalia > Rodentia > Cricetidae > Alexandromys > Alexandromys fortis. The sequence continues at coordinate 5,083,326 of NW_026068011.1, read as the reverse complement.
CCAACAAATTCTTTGTGAACAGTTGCTTGTAGCTGACACTGTGTGCAAGCTCACAATTCCTTCCACATCTTCCTCACAGATACCTCCTACAGGGGGGACTCAAGAAAGTTCTCTCAGTCTACTGTTCTCTCTCTCTCTCTCTCTCTCTCTCTCTCTCTCTCTCTCTCTCTCTCTCTCTCTCGTGTGTGTGTATGTGTGTATGCACATGTGTCCATGCTCGCTTCTATTTCTTTCCCTGTCTCTGTCTCTCTGTGTCTCTTACTCTGTATCTTTTTGTTTCTGTCTGTCTGTCTGTCTGTCTGTCTCTCTGTCTCTCTGTCTTTCTCCAGTCCTGCACCCCCTTTTCCTGTCTTTATTTCTCATGAAAGAAACAACCCATTTGTTGTTCCATTTGCTAATCTTATAAAACTCTTCATGAGCCAGTTACTGTGGACAAGTGGATGCGGTGAGGGATGCTGATTGGCTTCTTTCAGTCAGGCCCTATCTAGCCACTCAGTAGTGGGTCATTCTGTATAAACTACACAACTTAGAACAGATGAAGTACTTCCTCAAAGTTTTAGGTAGATTTTCTTGTTTCTCAGTCAGGAACATCTAACCTCACCTACTTTTGAAGGATTTGTGGAAAATAAAATCAATTTAGGGGAAATGGCTTTAAAATATGTTATAATCTCACTATGAGGTCATAATAGGCTCCAAAGTACTTTGCTCTTTCTCCCTCTTCCCTTCCTTCCTGTCTCTCTCCTCCCTCTTTTTCTCATTTTTGTCCACGTTTAGTGTCTGTGGCACCACTTTAAGATAGGAGTGACAAATAGTTCTATAGATTCCCCCAAATCTTTGTTGGTGTTGATTTTATAAATAAACCCATATGATGCAATTTAATTACTTCAGTTATACTTGAAAATATCCCTATGACTTTCTCTGACCTTGCGTTCATAACTAAAGTTGTGGCATGATCTCTACTGCCCCCTACAGTCATGGAGGTCCATCAAAAGTCAGGTTTTGAGATTAGAATATCCACAGGAACCAGAGTGACAGGAAGCAGCACTTTCTACTGTTTGACAGGGTTTTGATTTTTTTTTCTTTTATTTACTCATCTCTCAGCCAGCATTGCCCTGTTAAGATGTACTTTTAACTATAGCACAACTGGGATTGAAACCACTCTAGTGGGAAAGCATTCACAAGCATTGAAAGCTCTTGGCAGTTCTGGCTTCTGAGAGAGGGAGAATCAGTTTTCTTCAAGGGCATGGCTTCTCATATATTATCAAGCTTCAGTGGATGATACCCATGTACATACAGGTACCATTAGCTGGATTCAGTGAGTTATAAAGAAAAATAATTAAAGAGGAGAAAATGAAAGGGAAGATAAATGGAGGGCATGTTGGGAGAAAGAAGACAGGAGGATATATTTACAATGAAAACAAACATGCCTGAAATTCTCAAAAAATAGAGAAAATTAAAAATCCTTTTTCCAACATGTGAGAGTCAGCCAGAACTTGAGGATCCACACCTCCTATGCTCAGTGTCTGTGTCCCACTGTGGCTGCCCCTATACTTCACTCTTTTTAACTTTGATCCTTATGCTATCTCCTCTGAGGTCATAAGAGCCACTCTAGACTATTCCTGTGTCTTGGCTTTTCCGTGTACCAGAGGTTTGGCATGGTGGCTTTTTTTTTTTTTTTTTTTTTTTTTTTTTTGTGGTAGCACCACAGCTAATCTTGCAGGTTCTGCATGTTAATCTCCAGAAGCTAGGCAAAAATACTATGACACAAAGAAACTTAGGGAAGAAGGAGTTTATTTTGGCTCATGGTTCCAGAGGAATAAGAGTTAATCCTGGTAGGGATGCATAACAAAAAGTAGTAAGAATGATGGCTGGAGCCAAAAACTAAGAAATCACATCTTCAACAACAAACAGAAATGGAAAGCAAACGGGAAATAAGGTGAGGCTATGAAAACTTGAAGTCTGCCACGAGTGACTTATTTTCTACAGCAAGGCCATATACCTCTTAAACATGTTACTAGCTAGAAATCAAGTCTGCAATGACATGATCTTATTGGGGCATCTTTCATTCAAAACACATTACAGGTACCAGCGCCTCCATCATCTCATGTACTAGCATGTCCAACTCTCCATGACTCTAGGCTCTGTTTGTATGCCTTGCTCCGTAGTCACTCTTTTCCCTGGAGCTGTGAGGCCTAACAGTGTCCTCCACCAAATGGTTCACTAACATGACTTTTATTTTTACTGACAGTAATTTGTCTGTGTTTCCAGTTTTGCTTTCCCTTATATCTGTATCTTTCTAACCGTTGATTTCTTAAAGCATACCACAGAACTAAAACTCAAAAAATATGTATTTAATCGATTCATCAATAACTTACAGTCCACAGAGCTTATTCCTAAAAAGTGGTAAAATGATAGAACTGTACATAGGAAATTGTGTTATCATCAATACCCACATATTCATGGATAGAAAAACAAATGCCCATTATGATAATAGGATAAGACTAAAAAAATGTTTGAGAACTAAGTTACAGTGACAACATTGTCATTTGCTGCTTACTGTTCCTCTTCATCATTAAAATTTGAACATACAACAGAATGCTTTATTTTGCAATGGTTTCATCTCTAATCTTTTTTTTTCTATTACAGGGGATTTAGGATTATATCTTCTGATACCACTTATCAGCATTTTATAAGATAATAGATAGCTCCCTGGATTTCAAAAGCTTAGGGTTCATCTCCTTTCAGTGAAATCCTAAACTATCTGTATTACAGCAAACTAAATCCAGCTTGAAAAATAAGTATGAGGGTCTTGTTCCTTCTGTGTCAGTCCTCTCAGGAGGCACGAAGTAAAGAGGCAAGGGCAAAAGGTTAGGAACAAATGTCTCAGAACAGATCATAAACAGAGTCTGGGCTGGGAAGAGAATTTTAAGTTATCATCAATTCTAGCTCAAAAAATAAGATGCTTTCTTTGTCAAAGTTCTTCCTCTAAAATGAGGAATAAAGGGTTCCACCCCTAAGATGGAAATTGAGCTATGATGGATGAATGTTCCCGAAGAAACCATCAAGGGACAATCCAAATAAGATGGTTGACTGTGTGCCTGATCATTCAGGAGTCTCTCATGACACTTTAAATCTATGTTAGAAGAGCAGCATTTTAAGTTGATTTGCTGAGATGGCTAAAACTTAATCAGTTATCAAATAATTACCTAATAGACTCGTTTTGAGATATAAGGTTGGGCCCAAGCTCTAGCTGCAATGCTATTAATTATAAATTTTATAAGCTATAAAAGGTAATCACAGGCTTATGCAGCAATAGGTTGCAGATGTAATATTTGGATGCTGCACTCTCACCAAGAAGACATTGAAAGCAGGTTAATTGGGTGGCAATTAGTAAGAAGAGTGTTAATTACCACACTAGTCTTATATTATGCAAATGGAATTGCATCTCAATTAACAGTTAAGAAACCAAACAATTCAAAATATATGGGCTTATATTAGCAACACATTTCAAAGTGAAACTTCCTTAGATGAGAGTCAAATGCGTACTTTCATAAATGAGAGATTTTGATCTTTCTCCCACTCAATAAGCTTGTCACATATTTCTCACATTTGTACATGAATTTAGAAGGACAGTCCAATATTTATTCTTGCTCTCAGCTGTATCAATAACTTATAATAGTATGCATCAGAATCGTATATGAAATAAAGGTCACAGTTCATTTAATGCAGTTTTATCAACTAATACAAAGTAAAAAAAAAAAAAAGTCTAAAACATTTATGTGATTCAAGCAGCTAACCAGAACCAAACAGGTCAAGATTTTAAGGCTGTGTGATGCAGGAAAGCTTTCTCTGTCATGACTGTCAACAGTAAGACCTGACTTATTTTCCCCATATAAAAAGAAACCTGTGGAGGCTCTTGCTATATAGAATTTATAAAGTTATTAAGTAAATTTGTTTCCTGAGTTATAAAATAAGGGTAAAAACTATCTTCTTTATCCATATATAGAAAGTACTTACTGAAGTGTACAAAAACATATTTGATGACTGGCATATAATAGGCACTTCCAAATGAAAATATATAATAACTATTGCTATTAGCAGTGATTTTTTTTTTTTTTTGGTTTTTCGAGACAGGGTTTCTCTGTGGCTTTGGAGCCTGTCCTGGCACTAGCTCTGTAGACCAGGCTTAGCAGTGATTTTCATAAGAAAATTGATTTGGCAAAGTTTGAAGAATTCAGAGATGGAATCTTTTTCCTTTCATAGAAATAGCTTGACTTAAAATCTTCTATTTAAGAATATTTTTTTTCTCTCTCTTTTTTTTTTTTTTTTTTTTTTGATGATTGACACCAGTCTCTGTTCTCTGACTGGGCCTTTAATTCTTTTTTATTTTATTAAAAATTTCTGCCTCCTCCCCACCTCCCTTTTCTCTCCCCTCACTCCCCACACCCCACTTCCCCCCCTCCAGTTCAAAGAGCAGTCAGGGTTCCCTGCCCTGTGGAAAGTCCAAGGTCCCCCCCTCCATCCAGGTCTAGGAAGGTGAGCATCCAAACAGGCTAGGCTCCCACAAAGCCAGTACATACAGTAGGATCAAAACCCAGTGCCATTGTCCTTGGCTTCTCAGCAGCCCTCATTGTCCACCATATTCAGAGAGTCCGGTTTTATCCCATGCTTTTTCAGTGCCAGTCCAGCTGGCCTTGGTGAGCTCCCAATAGATCAGCCCCACCATCTCAGTGAGTGGGAGCAACCCTCGTGGTCCTGACTTCCTTGCTCATATTCTCCCTCCTTCTGTTCCTCCTTGGGACATTGGGAGCTCAGTCCGGTGCTCCAGTGTGGGTCTCTGCCTCTATCTCCATCCATTGCCAGATGAAGGTTCTATAGTGATATGCAAGATATTCATTAGTATGGCTATAGGATGGGGCCATTTCAGGCTCTCTCTCCTCAGCTACCCAAGGACCTAGTTGGGGACATCTCTCTGGACGCCTGGGAACCCCTCTAGAGTCAAGTCTCTTGCCAACCCTCAAATGGCTTCCTTAATTAAGATATATACTTCCCTGCTCCCATATCCATCCTTCCATTATCCCAACCATCCCATTCCCCCAAGCTCTCCCCATCCTCCCCTTCTCACTTGTCTCTCCCCATCTCTCCTTTCCCCCATCCCACCCCACCCCCCAGTTCCCAATTTTTGCCCAGCAATCTTAAGATTTTTTTTAATGTAGTGTTTCTTTTACTTCAGTGAGATGGCTAAGAATGTGAAGACACTGGCTATGAGGGCTTACAGCTTCAGTTGCATTCCCAAGATCCATATGGAGGCAGGAGAGAGTAAACTCCCACATATTATCCTCTGATGGTTATATGCACCTTGTCACACATGCATATATATACGCATTCACATAAAATAAATAATATTTTAAAATAAAATAAAAATGTGTTTATTTACTTACTTTTTGTTTCTTTTCTTTAAAGACAAAGTCTGCTGTAGTCCAAGCTGGCTTCAAACTTTCTGTGTAGTCAAGAATGACCTGGAGTGCTAGATTAGAGGTATGTACCACAAAACCAATATACTGCTGGAGATGGAACCCAGGTCATTATGGCTGTTAAATAAAGCTCTATCACCTGAGCTCCAGCCTCCAGGATTTTTCTTTATTGTTGGCTAAATGAAAGTACTTTGGAAGTAATAACATTTTACTGTACCTTTAACTAATATTTAAATAGGAATTAAGGCTCTAACAGTAACCACAATTGGGAGAGCAATGACTTCAAATTTGTTATATTGATTGTACAAGGGACAATCGGAAAACAGAACAAGGCACAGAGATGTTAGAAAGGATCCAGACAACATCCCTGTATACATCATTTTGACAAGGATGTCTTGCTGTAAAATCTAGGTCAAAGTCTTGCAACTGAAGGCATAGCCATCAACAAAAGAATTATTAGGTTTGGATTCTTTGTTTTCAAGCTGTGTAAATATACCCAAAGATAAATAGTGATTTAGGTTATTTTGACTACTATAAACTACTTAGCCAATATAT
>NW_026068011.1:5059679-5074791 GCF_014885135.2 Alexandromys fortis | reverse complement strand
CAGTACAGGAAAAAAAAAAAAAAAAAAAAAAAAACACAAGAGGCTAGAAATAGAAAAACCAGGAAGTCTGGCAAGTTACATGGTATCTGAATTGTTGCTGGAGGTCCTTCCACTCCTCCAGCCAATAGCCACCGAGATACCAGCCCCTTGGGGCATGGTCTCTCTCTTTAAAAAAGCGGTCACTTCCCTCCTTGCTCTCTCTTTGCTTCCTGCTCTGCTTCCAGCTACTAGACTCCTTCCTGATTGCGCAGAGGGCTGTTGTCTGGGATGGTGATCTGTAAGTTTTTTTCCCCTTTAAATAAATACCACCCTATTAATCATAATTCCAAACTGGTGTGGGATTGTTTGTGACTTAAGCCTTCACCTTCACTGGATAACCAGAATTATCTAGTAGAAATGCTATAATCAGTCTAAATTATAAAATAAATAATTAAAAATTTAGAAATATGCATTGGAAAATGAAGTTAATAAAACTTAAAACAATTAGCAAACTAAAAGAGAACAATGATAAAAATCAAAATTAGAAGGTTTTATTCTTTTTACTTCTCTTTCTTTCTTTCTTTCTTTCTTTCTTTCTTTTCCCCTATTTTTTTCTTTCTCCTTGAGACATGCCCATGCTTTGTGTAGCTCAGTGTGATTTTCCCTGAGATGAAACACTCCATCATGGAGGAAAACTTGATAATGCATAGAATGTTCTAAGGAAAGATAAATATTTTTCATTCTTCAGGGAAACTCCAACTTTCTCATCAACAAATCAGTAGCTTCAGGAAGCACTTGATACTGACCATATTCACTAGATAGCTCCACCTGCAAACAAAGATAAATTCTAAGACCTGCTGAGGGATATGCTCAGATATGCTAAGCTCCCCCTGGAAGAGGCAGAAATAAATGTCACTGCCTTAAAAAGGGTTTCCAGTTTTCACGGGATGTCACCATGATGGAGTGGGCTTTGATGATGCATTTGAGTCATTTCTACTTCTATTGGTAACCTTTCCCCCATATTCCTGTCAGAAACTCCCCCCAAAAGCTCACAAGATTAACATTGGTGGTATCTTAACTTTGATCCTCATTTAGTCCCCTTTCTCAGATGAGGAGAGGACCATTTCTCATAAATAGTGTCACAACCTTCATGGTGACTTCAAACATGTGATCCTCCTGCTTTAGTTTCTTTACTTTCTGAAATACAAGTGTTGCGTAATCACACACGAAGAAAAAGATAATGAAATAAAAATTAAACATATTTAAGAATCAATAAATGAAAAAGTTGATGCTTTGGAAAAGTTAATAATCTTGTTAAAAGTCTTTCCTGAAATTCCCAAGCGGAAAAATGAAGATATAAAAAATAATGAAGAACATAGGCACCTAATTAATGACAAAAGCTTAATTCAAGAATACTATAAAGATTATGGTGACTATTCAAATTATCATCAGAGAGCTCCTAACCAAAAACTGGTGGAAACAGATGCAGAGACCCATAGCTAAACATTAGGCTAATCTTGGGAAATCCTGTTGAAGAGAGGTAGGAAACAGTGTAAAAGCCAGGGAAATTAGGGCATCACAAGGGAATCCATAGAAACTACTAACCTGGGCTCATGAGAGCTCACAAATTCTAGACTCACAATCGGAAAGCCTGCAAGGGACCAACCTAGGCATTCTACATACGTGTGGCAGTTGTGTAGCTTGGTCTCTTATTGGGACTCCTCTTATTGAGAGCAGGGACTGTCACCAAGGCTTTGGCCAGCTTTGGGGAAACTATTCCTCATACTGGGCTGCTTTGCCCAGCCTTAATATAAGGGGAGGAGCTGAATACTACCTCAACTTGACAGGCCATGCTTTCTTGACACCCATGGGAGGCCTGCCCCTTTCTGAACAGAAACAGAGGAAGGATGGATTGGGGGTATGTTAAGGGGAGTTTGATGGAGAGGATGGGAAAAGAGTAGAAGAGGAAACTACAGTCAGGATGTAAAATAAATGACTAGATTCAATTAATAAAGGAGTATTTTAAATAACTTTTCATTTTTTTCTCATATTAGAATAGATTATTTTTTCATACAATATTTCCTGATTATAGTTTCTTCTTCTACTCCTTCCAGTTCTTCCACTGCTTCCCTCCATCCAGATCTGGTCCCTTTCTGTCTCTCATTAGAAAATAATAGATTTCTTAGAGATAACATTGAAACATGACAAAATAGAATATAGTAAAATGGAGGATAAATGATCACCTTGATGTTGGACACAGCCACACAGCAAGAAGGAAAGAGTCTCAAGAGCAAGCATAAGAGTCAGAGACGCACTTGTTCTCACAGACAGGAGTTCCATAAAAATACTAAGCTAAAAATGATAATATATACACAAAGGGCATATTGTGGACACATACATACCCTGTGCTTGCTACTTCAGTTTCTGTAACTTCATATGTACCTTGCTTAGATGATTCGGTAGGTGTTCTCCATCCCCTCTGACTCTTTAAATCTTTTGGCATCCTCTTTCTTGGGATTCTCTGAGCTCTGAGAGGGGTAATTTCATTAACTCCTACAGTTTTTACTCTTTCTCCAAATAATGTCTGGCTGTGGGTCTCTAAATCTGTTCTAATCTGCAGCCTAAGGAAGGCTGTCTGATGATAAGGCACTGATTATGAGTATAGCAGAATATCATTAGGAGTCATTTTATTGATATTTTTTTTTCTTTTAAAAGACCATTAGTGTTTGATTTTACTCTAGATATCTTGTCTTTTTAGTCTCTGGTTCTTGGTTACCTAAGCAGTGTTGGCTATGGGGTTCTTCTCATGGAATGGGCCTTAAGTCAAATCAGATATTGATTTGATTGGCTGCTTTCAATGTTCTGTGTCACCATTGCCCGGGCATTTTTTTTTAAAGGAAGTACATATTGTAGTTTAAAGATTTTGTGGCTCAGTTGGGCCCATGCTTCTCTTTCAGTAGCCTGCAGAGTACCTTCCCATGTCAAAGACACTAGAACACAGAAGTGAGGACTCCATATAGACACCAGCTTGACTTCTCCACACTCAATATGTTTTGTCCTCAGCACTGCTCATCCCTGTCAGTCTGTAGAGAAAAACACTTTTCTTAGCAACAGCCTAGTTTTTTGAGGGGGATTTCAATGAGACCCCAGGTGAGTAAGCTAGAAACCTAATTGAATGTAAGACAGCCCCACCACTGGAAGATTTTCCTGGCAACAATCTGTAGACCCAGAGAGGATGGGTAAAAAGAAAAATTCTAGAGGGAACACATGGATCTCCTTGGGAGGAGGATGTAGGAGGGAGTGTCTTTTGGATATATGCCCAAGAGTGATATATGCTAGTATTGAGGTAGATGGATTCCATACTTTCTGAAGAACTGCCATATTGATTGGCATAGTGACTGTACAAGTTTGCACTGCCAGTGTCAATGTGGGAGTGTTCTCCTCCCTCCACATCCTCCTCACATGAGCTGTCGCTTGTCTTATTGCTCTTACCCATTCTGACAGGTGTAAGATGGATTCTCAATATGATTTTGATTTTCATTTCCCTAATGGCTAAGGATATTGAAAATTTCATTGTTTCTCAATTATTTGAGATTTCTCTATTGATAATTCTCTGTTTAGATATGGACCCATTTTTAACTTGGATTTTTGGTTTTTGTTAATATCTAGCTTCTGGAGTTCTTTATGTATTATGGATTTTATTCCTCTATCATATGTGGATTGACAAAAATATTTGTCCATTCTGAAGGCTGCTACTCTATCTTATTGACAACAGTGTCTGTTGCCTTAGAGAAGCCTTTCAATATCATGAGGTCCTAAGCTGTTGGTGTTAGTGCCTGTACTATCAATGTTCTGCTCAGAAAGTTGTCTGCTGTGCCAGTGTGTTCAAGGCTATTTCTGATTTTTTCTTCTATTAAGTTCAACATATGTGGTTAATGTTGATATCTTTGATCCATTTCAACTTTAATTTTGTGCAGCATGATAAGTATGACTATTTGATTCTTCTACATGGAGACATCTAGTTTGACTCACACTATTGGTTAAAGATAAGCCTTTCTGTTCCTGTGTGTATTTATGGCTTTTTTTACATCAAAAATCAGGTGTCCATAGGTATGTGAATTTAATCTATGCCTTCAGCTTGATCACATTGATCAGCATGTCTGGTTTTACTCCAGTACCATGCTGTTTTTATTACTGCAGCTCTGTAGTGCAATCTGAGATCAGGGATGATGAGAACACCAGCAGCTCTTTATTGTTCACAATTGTGTTCGCTATCCAAAGGGTTTTGTATTTCCATATGAAGTTGAGAGTTGTCTTTTTAAAGTCTGAAAAGAGTTGTGTTGGAATTTCGATTGAGATTGTATTAGATCAGTAGATTGCTTTCACTAGAATGATAATTTTTACAAAGTTAATCCTACCAATCCATGAGCATGGGAGATCATTTCACTTTCTAATATCGTCTCCAGTTTATTTATTCAAAGACTTAAAGTTTTAAGAAGCAAGTCTTTCACTTGCTTTATTAGAGTTACTCCAGGGCATTTTATAGTACTTGAGGCTACTGGGAAATGAGTCATTTCCTTTTCTCTCTGTGCCTTTGTGTTATGGTTTTTCTTTTTTTTTTTTTTTTTTTTTTTTTTTTTTTTTTTTTTTTTTTTTTTTTTTTTTTTTTTTTTGTTAATCTTGTAACCAGCCACTTTGATGAAAGATGTATCAACTCTAAGAGTACCCTGGGGAATATTTAGGATCACGTATGTATACTATCATATCATCTGCAAACAATGCTACTATAACATCTTTTTGTACAATTTTTATTCCCTTGGTCTCCTTCAGTTCTCTTATTTTTCTAGTTAAGACATCAAGTACTATATTGAATAGATATGGAGATCATAGATAACCTTATTTTCATCCTTATTTTAGTGGAATTGCTCTGAGTGCCTCTCTACTTTGATGATGGCTCTAGAGGCTGTGATTTGCCTTTTGTGCTTAGGTATGACTTTTGTATCTCTAATCTCTCTAGTACTTTTATCATGGGGGGTTATTGGATTATGTCAAAGGCCTTTCTGTATATAAGATAATCATGTTGTTTTCTTTTATTTTGTTTATATAGTGTGTTATATTTATTGGTTTTTATATTTTGAACCATCCCCATATTTGCAGAATGAAGCATACTTGTTCATAATCTTTTGTTGTGTTCTTGGATTCAGTTTGCAAATATTTTGCTGAATATCTTTACATCTATGTTCATAAGAAAAAAATAGTCTTTAATTCTCTTTCTTCATTGAGTCTTTATTGCTTGGGTTATAGAGCAACCGTGGACTCATAAAATAAATTGGAAAAGTTTTATTTTTCTGTTTTGTTATGTGAAATAATTTGAGGAGTATTGGCATAACTCTTCTTTGATATTTTGGTAAGATTATGCACTAAAACTCTTGTCTTGAGGTTTCTTCTGTTTGGAGTTTTTTAATTGAATTTTATTGAGCTCTACATTTTTCTCTGCTCCCCTTCCTGCCTCTCCCCTCCCCTTCAGCCCTTCCCCAATGTCCCCATGCTCCCGATTTACTCAGAAGATCTTTCTTTTTCTATTTTCCATGTAGATTATATCCATGTATGTCTCTCAAAGTCCTCAATGTTGTCTAGGTTCTTTGGGATTGTGAATGTAGGCTGATTTTCTTTGCTTTTTATTTAAAAAACACTGATGAGTGAGGACATATGATAATTATCTTTTTGGGTCCCTATTACGTTACTCAAAATTACTCAAAATGATGTTTTCTAGCTCCATCCATTTACCTAGAAATTTCAAGAATTTTTTTCTGTGTAGTACTCCATTGCATAAATGTACCACATTTTCCTTATCCATTCTTCAGTTGAGGGGCATTTAGATTTCCAGGTTCTGGCTATGACAAACCGGGCTGCTATGAACATAGTTGAGCACATGTCCTTGTGGCACAATTGAGCATCCTTTGGATATATAACCAAAAGTGGTATTACTAGGTCTTGAGGAAGTTTGTTTCCTAATTTTCTGAGAAATCACCATACTGACATCCAAAGGGGCTGTACCAGCTTGCGTTCCCACCAGCAATGCAGAATTGTTCCCTTACCCCACAACCTCTCCAGCACAAGTTATCATCAGTGTTTTTGATCTTGGCTATTCTTACAGGTGTAAGATGGAATCTCAGAGTTGTTTTGATCTGCATTTCTCTGATGACTAAGAATGTTGAGCATTTGTTTAAGTGTCTTTCAGCCGTTTTAGATTCTTTTGTTGAGAGTTCTCTGTTTAGATCTGTACTCCATTTTTTTTTTTATTGGCTTGTTTGTTCTTTCGATGTCCAATTACTTGAGTTCTTTGTATATTTTGGAGATCAGACCTCTGTCTGATATGGGGTAGGTGACAATCTTCCCATTCTGTAGGCTGCTGTTTTTCTTGTTGATGGTGTCCTTTCCTTTGCAGAAACTTTTCAGTTTTAGGAGGTCCCATTTATTAATTGTTTCTTTTAGTATCTGTGCTACTGGGGTTATATTTAGGAAGTGATCTCTTGTGCCAATGTATTCAAGTGTACTTCCCACTTTTCTTTTGTGAGGTTCAGTATTGCTGGCTTTATGTTGACATATTTGATCCATATAGACTTGAGTTTTCTGCATGGTGATAAATAAGGATCTATTTTCATTCTTCTATGTGTTGATGTCCAATTATGCCAGCACCATTTGTTAAATATGCTTTCTTTCTTCCATTTGATATTTTTTGCTTTTTTGTCAAAAATCAGGGGTTCCAAGGTGTGTGGATCAATATCCAGGTCTGCAATTTGGTTCCATTTGGTCCTCCTGTCTTTTTTTATGCCAATATCTAGCTTTTTTTCAGTACTGTAGCTTTGTAGTAGAGTTTGAAGTCAGGGATTGTGATGCCTCCAGAAATTATTTTATTGTACAGGATTGTTTGAGCTATCCTGGGTTTTTTTTTTTTTTTTGATTTTCCATATGAAGTTGATTATTGCTTTTTCAAGGTCTGTGAAGAATTTTGCTGGGATTTTGATGGGCACTGCATTGAATCTGTAAATTGCTTTTGGTAAGATTGCCATTTTTACTATGTTAATTCTACCTACCCATAAGCATGGGAGATCTTTCCACTTTCTAGTGTTTTCTTCTATTTCTTTCTTCAAAGATTTAATGTTCTTGTCATACAAGTCTTTCACTTGTTTGGTTAAAGTTACTCCAAGATATTTTATGCTATTTGTGGCTATTGTGAAGGGTGATGCTTCTCTGATTTCCTTCTCGGGCCATTTATCATCTTGTAAAGGGGGGATACTGATTTTTTTTTTTGTAATCCTGTACCCTGCTACATTGTTGAAAGTGTTTATGAGTTGTAGATGTTCCTTGGTAGAATTTTGGGGGTCGTTGATGTGAACTATCATATCATCAGTAAATAGTGAGAGTTTGACTTCCTTTCTGATTTGTAACCCCTTGATCTCTTTTTGTTGTCTTGTTGCTCTGGGTAGGACCTCAAGAACTATATTAAATTGATATGGAGAAAAAGGACAACCTTGTATTGTCCCTGACTTCAGTGGGATCGTTGGGATTTTCTCTCCATTTAGTGTGATGGTGGCTGTTGGCTTGCTGTATATTGCCTTTATTACTTTAGGTATGTTCTTTTTATCCCTTTTCTCTCCAAGACTTTATCATGAAGGAATGATGTATTCAGCATCTAATCGGATGATCATGTGGTTTTTCTTTTTCAGTTTGTTTATATAGTGAATTACATTGACAAATTTTTGTATGTTGAACCATCTCTGCATCTCTGGAATAAAGCCAAATTGATCATAGTGGATGATGGTCCTGATGTGTTCTTAGATTCGATTTGCCAGTATTATATTAATATTTCTGCATCAATATTAATGAGTGACATTGGTCTGTAATTTTTTTAGTAATGTGTTTATGTGGATTGATTGGGTATTAGAGGGTTATTGTAGTCTCATAAAAAGCATTTGGCAATGTTCCTTCTATTTCTATTGTGTGGAATAATTTGAGGAATATTGGTATTAGTTCTTCGTTAAAAATCTTGTAGAATTCTGAGCTGAAACCATCTTGTCCTGGTCTTTTATTGGTTGGGAGACTTTTGATGACTGTTTCTATTTCTTCAGCAGATATAGTTCTGTTTAATTTGCTTATATGGTCTTGGTTTAATTTTGAAGTGATATTTATCCAGAAAGTTGTCCATTTCCTTTGTGCTTTTCTATTTTGTTTGAGTACAGGTTTTCAAAATATGACCTGATGGCTCTCTGAATTTCCTCCGTATCTGTTGTTATATCCCCCTTTTCATTTCTAATTTTTCTAATTTGGATATTCTCTCTCTGCCTTCTGGTTAATTTGGATTAAGATTTGTCTATTTTGTTGATTTCCTTGGAGAACCAACTGTTTGTCTCATTGATTCTTTGTATTGTTTTCTTTGTTTCCATTTTTTTGGTTTCAGCTCTCAATTTGATTATAAACTTCAGTATACTTTTCTTGGTTGAGTTTGCTTCATTTTGTTCTAAAGTTTTCAAATGTTCTGTTAATTCACTAGTGTGGGATTTTTTTCCAGCTTCTTTATGTAGGCATTTAGTGCAATGAACTTTTCTCTTAACACTGCTTTCATTGTGTCCCATAAATTTGGTTATGTTGTGTGGTCATTTTCATTGAATTTTAGGAAGTCTTTAATTTCTCCCTTGACCCATTGATGAGTCAGGTGAGCATTGTTTAATTTCCATTTGTTTGTGTGCTTTCTGGAATTAGTATTGCTGTTGAATTCTAGTTTTAAGCCTTGGTGATCTGATAAAATACGTGGGGTTATTTCAATTCTTTTGTATCTGTTGAGGTTTGTTTTGTTAACAAGTATGTGGTCAATTTTTAGAAAGTTCCTGAGGTGCTGAGAAAGAAGTTGTATTCTTTTACATTTGGATGGAATATTCTATAGATGTTTGTTAAGTCCATTTGAGTCATACATCTGTTAGTTCCCTTATTTTTCTGTCATTTTTTTGTCTGACTGACCTGCCCGGTGGTGAGAGTAGAATGTTGAAGTCTCCCACTATTAGTGTGTGGGATTTAATGTATGATTTAAGCTTTAGAAGTTTTTATTTTACATATGAAGCCACCCTTGTATTTGGGCCATAAATGTTCAGTATTGAGATTTCCTCTTGATGGATTTTTCCTGTGACTAATATAAAATGTCATTTTCGGTCTCTTTTGACTGCTTTTAGTTAGGAGTCTATTTTGTTAGATATTAAGATAGCTACACCAGTTTTTTTCTTGGGTCCATTTGATTGGAAAATTTTTTCCAACCCTTTACTCTGACGCAATGTCTGCCTTTGAGGTTGAGGAGTGTTTTCTGTATGCAGCAGAAGGATGGATTCTGTTTTCATATCCAGTCTGTTAGTTTGTGTCTTTTTATAAGTGAGATGAGTCTGTTTATTTTAAGGGATATTAATGACCAATGATTGCTATCTCCTTTTAATTTAGTTTTTGATGTTGTAATGTTAATTTGTGTGTTTTCCCTTCTTTGGGATTTGCTGCTGTAAGATCAACAATTGTCTGTTTTTGTTGATGTAGCCAACTTTCTAGTTTTGGAGTTTTCCTGTTAGTACTTTGTGTAGGGCTGGGTTTCTGGCTAGGTATTGGTTAAATTTGAGTTTTGTAATGGAATATTTAGTTTGTTCTTCTATGGTAATTGAAAGTTTTGATGGTATAGTAGTCTGGCTGGCATCTATGTTCTCTTAATATCTGCATTACACTTGACCACATTCTTCTGGTTTCTATTGTCTCCAATGAGAAGTCAAGTGTAATTCTGATAGGTCTGTCTTTATATGTTACTTGGACTGTTTTCTTTGCAGTTCTTAATATTCTTTCTTTATTCTGTATGTTTAGTGTTTTGATTATTATGTGGTGAGGGGACATTTTTTAATCAGTCTATTTGGTGTTCTGTATGCTTCTTATATCTTCATAGGCTTATCTTTCTTTATGTTGGGAAAGTTTTCTTCTATGATCTTGTTAAATATATTTTCTGTGCTTTTGAGTTGAACTCTTTCTTCTATACCTATTATTCTTAAGTCTGGTATTTTCATGGTGTCCCATATTTCCTGGATATTTTGTGTTAAGCTTTTACTAGATTTAATGTTTTCTTTGACTGATGAGTCTATTTCTTCTATGATATCTTCTTTGTTTGAGATTCTTTCTTCCATCTCTTGTATTCTAATATTTATATTTTTATTTGTGGTTCTTGCTCATTTTCTCATGATTTCTGTTTCTTTATTTATTTGGCTTGTGTTTTCTTTATTTTCTCTGTTTCAGCTTTCAAGTCTTGAATAGTTTCTTTCATATGTTTGATTGTTTTTTTTTTCTTGGTTTTCCTTAATGGTTTACAGATGTCTTACAGTTTCTTGTTTGTCTTGTCCTCCATTTCTTTGAGGAAATGTCTCACTTCCTCTTTAAGAGTCTTCAATATTCTCCTGAAGTTAATTTTTAGGTCATTTTCTTCTGTTTCATCTATATTTTATTGTCAAGTCTTGCTGTTGAATGATCTCTAGATTTTACTGGAGTTGTGTTTCTTTTTGGGGTGTTATGTGTGTTCTTACCTTGTCCACTTATCTTTTCCTCTAATTGGTGTGGTAGGGGCTGTCTTAATTCTGGTGATTAATCTTCTAGGTGCCAGTGAATTCAAAGCTAAGATGTTTGTTCCTTGTGTCTGCTGAATTTGCCTAAAGATGAGATGATCGTGCAGGGTTCCTGCTCCATGAAAGAGTCTGCTAGACATACTTCAGAAAAAAAGTGACTAACAAACTGCCATTACAAGGCAGAACAGATCTTCAAATTTTCTGCTTTATGGAAGATAGATGCCCCAATGATACAGAAGAACATTGGTTGAGTGTTCAGGCAATGAAATGTCTCTGTCAATTCTAGAGTTTTGGAAGTTGCTTAAATGTACTTCCTGTTAACCTAGGTAATATTATATCCTTCTGGAGTCTTAATGGAGTTGAATTTATAGATATAGTTTTCCTTAGATATGATAAGAAATAAAGTAGATATAAATATTATAACTGTAATTCTTGCTTGATAACTGTTTTATGAAATTTTACTATGTTAATGTTAAAACCTTCCTTTATTTAAAGGGGAGGTGATGTGGGATTCTTATCTGTATGCTGTAAATAACATTGTTTAATAAATAAACTCGCTTAACAATGCCCAGGGAATAGAGGTAGTCTAGGAAAATGAAGTTGAATGCTGGGAGAAAGTAGGAAAAGTTAGAGAGAAGCCATGGAGCCACTACCAGAGACAGATGTGCTAAAACTTTGCTGGTAGCTCTCAATCTTGTGGTAGTATACAAATTAATGGAGATCGGTTAAATTAAGATGTAAGAGTTAACCAGTAAGAAGCTAGAGCTAATGGGCCAAGCAGTGATTTAAATAATATGATTTCTGTGTGATGACTTTGCAGCTGAGCAGTCAGGAACCAATAAGCAGCCTCCTTACAACAAATTTCTAGAAAATTAAGAAAAAATGACAAAATAGAAAAAATAAATGTATATAGCATTAAATTTTATGTATTTTCTTCATATACATGTATGTATAAATATGTGCATGTACTTGTGTGTCTATACAATTCATTCTATACTATTTTCAGACTTTTTTTTAGAAAAGACTTATTTTATAGCCCTGAGAAGCACGGCTACTCAGTTGACCAGGCTGGACTGGAAATCACAGAGTTTTGCCTGCCTCTACTTCTCTATTGCTGGGACTAACCTTATGAGCCACAATGCCTGGCTTTATACTTATAATTATTCCTGAATATGGGAAAATGGAATGGTAGAAAACAAAGACACAGATGAAGGGAAACTACTGTATTGTCACCTAGTTTTCCATTCACCTGAAACATTTATTCTTAGTTATGCCAAGCTGACCTACTTTATTATGGCAAGCTGATCTACTTTATTTCCTTATAGCTCAGGCACATTTTGCTTCATAAGAATGTCTGTCTCTTATGTCATGTGTGTCCTTCTATCATCAAAGAAGCCCTATTGTCTAAGAATTAGGTAGTAATCCTCTTTTATTAAAGCCTCCTTTAAAACATTCAAAGTACCTTCAACTCTTAATGTTGATTATAATACTATAATATTATGTGCTTCAAAAGTTAAGAAAGCAGAGGAAATTGTTATGAAGTATCAATGGAATAGAATTTTTTAGTACTGCTTGATTGCAAGTTATGCAAGAAGAGATCCTTTTCGTGAGACTTTGGAGACGTGCATGTGTGTTTATTTTTGAGTGTGTGTAAGTGTGTTTGTGTTTGATAATATGTATGTGTAGATGCATGTTTTGCAGGATTTTCATTGAGAAATTGGCAGTTGTTATTCCTGGGTAGTAGGTTATAGATGATTATACCTTTATATTAAATAAGATATGATTAGCTGTTTGATTTTTATTTTTTATAGTAATATTCCTTAAATATATGAAAAGTCAAGCTACAATTTCTACTGTCTTTCTTATTCAATCCCTGTCTCCCTAGTGTTTATTAAACTATTAAGAAGAGTTGAAAGAGTTTTGATGTGGGATTCCCCTCTGTATGCTGTTAATTCTATTGGTTAATAAAGAAACTGCCTTCGACCTGTGATAGATTAGAGTAGAGCTGGGTAGGGAAAACTAAACTGAATGCTTGGAGAAAGAAGGTGGAGTCAGAAGAGAAGCCATGTAACCCCAATGAAGACAGATGCCAAAACTTTAACTGGTAAGCCACAGCCTTGTGGTGATACACAGATTATGAGATATGGGTTAAATTAAGGTGTAAAAGCTAGCCATTAAGAAGTTAGAGTTAATGGGTCAAGCAGTGATTTAATTAATGCAGTTTTGTGTGGTTATTCTGGTTCTGTGTAGCTGGGATGAACAAGCAGTCTCCTACAATAAATTGGCACACAAATATGGTCAACTTAAATACATTTTAAACGTGAGAGAGTTTGGGAAAGAATTATAGGTGGAAAAAAAAAAGAGTTAAGCTTTGCTTAACACTGTGGCTCCTTTAAAAAAAGGTTTTCCTGATTCAGTGTTAGCAGAAAAAAAAAGCTGCACGATTTAAACAGTGGCTTCCTGGACTGTGCTGCCAGCATGAACTCTGACTCTTTCTGGAGGTCCTACTATGGAACATTTAAATTGGTTATGTGAGCAGAGTGCTACAACTTCCTTAATGGCATCATAAACATGTTGTGTGCCTGATAATGGGGCAATGAGCATGGCTCATTGGCTTTCACTAAACAAACCTCCATTGCCATGTTGGACTGGGAGGAGCCAAAAGGCAAAGTAGCCTTAGTTGTTGCTTTGCATTTTAAAAGTACTCATGGACAGATAAAAATTCAGATACACAATATGACAGATTCAGATACAAAAAGACCTCTAAATAAGAAACAGTGTGTTTAAAAAAATATGTGTAGATTTAGGAGAGAGAAGAAAAGGAATAAAGAGACAATATATGTAATATAAAAATACAGTTGAGTGCCTCATTTTTTTAATTGGGTTGATTAGCCTTTTACGGTCTAGTTTCTTGAGTTCTTTATATATTTTGGAGATCAGACCTTTGTCTATTGCAGGGTTGGTGAAGATCTTCTCTTAGTCAGTGGGTTGCCTTTTTGTCTTGGTGACAGTGTCCTTTGCTTTACAGAAGCTTCTCAGTTTCAGGAGATCCCATTTATTCAATGTTGTCCTTAATGTCTGTGCTGCTGGGGATATGCATACGAAGTGGTCTCCTGTGCCCATATGTTGTAGAGTACTTCCCACTTTCTCTTCTATCCGGTTCAGTGTGTTCAGCCTGATATTGAATTGGAATTTAATCCATTCAGACTTGATTTTTGTGCATGGCGATAGATATGGATCTATTTTCATTCTTCTACAGGTTGACAACCAGTTCTGCCAGCACCATTTGTTGAAGATGCTTTCTTTCTTCCATTGTATACTTTTAGCTCCTTTATCAAAAATTAGGTGTTCATAGGTTTGTGGGTTAAAATCTGGGTCTTCTACTCTATTCCATTGATCGACTTCTCTGTTTTTATGCCAATACCAAGCTGTTTTCATTACTGTAGCTCTGTAATAGAGTTTGAAGTCAGGGATGGTAATGCCTCCAGAAGTTCCTTTATTGTACAAGATTGTTTTGGCTATCCTGTTTTTTTTTTGTTTTGTTTTTCCCTATAAAGTTGATTATTGTCTTCTCCAGATCTGTGAAGAATTTTGATGGGATTTTGATGGGGATTGCATTGAATCTATAGATTGCTTTTGGTAGAATTGCCATTTTTACTATGTTGATCCTTCCAATCCAAGAGCAAGGGAAATCCTTCCATTTTTGGTGGCCTCTTCAATTTCTTTGGTCAACGACTTAAAGTTCTTGTCAAATAGATCTTTCACTTCCTTTATCAGAGTTACCCCAAGATATTTTATGTTATTTGTGGCTATTGTGAAAGGTGATGATTCTCTGATTTCCCTCTCTATTTCCTTATCCTTAGTGTATAGGAATGCAACTGATTTTTTTGGAGTTGATCTTGTATCCTGCCACATTACTAAAGGTGGTTATCAGCTGTAGGTAGAGTTTTTGAGGTCGCTTTTGTATACTATCATATCATCTGCAAATAATGAAAGCTTAACTCCTTCCTTCCCAATACGAATCCCCTTGATCCCCTTATGTTGTCTTATTGCTATTGCTAGAACTTCAAGCACTGTATTGAAGAGGTATGGAGAGAGTGGACATCCTTGTCTTGTTCCTGATTTTAGTGGGATGGCTTTGAGTTTTTCTCCATTTAATTTAATGTTAGCTGTCGGCTTGCTGTAAATAGCTTTTATTATATTTAGGTATGACCCTTGTATCCCTAATCTCTCCAAGACTTTTATCATAAAGGGGTGTTGAATTTTGTCGAATTCTTTTTCAGCATCTAATGAAATGATCATATGTTTTTTTCTTTCAGTTTATTTATATGGTGGATTACATTGATAGATTTGCGTATGTTGAACCAGCCCTGCATCTCTGGGATGAAGCCTACTTGATCATAATGGATAATTTTTCTGATGTGTTCTTGAATTCGGTTTGCCAGTATTTTATTGAGAATTTTTGCGTCGATATTCATGAGTGAGATAGGCCTGTA
>NW_026068011.1:5043921-5058356 GCF_014885135.2 Alexandromys fortis | reverse complement strand
AACAGGTCTATTTAGATCGTTCACCTGGTCTTGGTTTAGCTTTGGTATATGGTACTTATCTAAAAAAATGTCCATTTCTTTTGCATTTTCCAGTTTTGTGGCATACAGGCTTTTGTAGTAAGATCTAATGATTCTCTGAATTTCCTCTGTGTCTGTGGTTTTGTCCCTCTTTTCATTTCTGATCTTATTTATTTGCATGTTCTCTCTCTGTTGTTTAATTCGTTTGGATAGGGGTTTGTCGATCTTGTTGATTTTTCCCCAAGAACCAACTTTTTGTTTCATTGATTCTTTGGACTGTTTTTTGTGTTTCTATTTTGTTGATTTCCGCCCTCGGTTTGATTATTTCCAGTCTTCTACTCCTCCTGGGCGCATCTGCTTCTTTTTTTTCTAAAGCTTTCAGGTGTGCTGTTAAGTCCCCAATGTATGCTTTCTCTGTTTTCTTTAAGTGGGTACTTAGTGCTATGAACTTTCCTCTTAGCACTGCTTTCATCATGTCCCATAGGTTTGAGTTTGTTGTCTCTTTATTTTCATTAAATTCAAGGACGACTTTAATTTCTTTCTTAATTTCTTCCTTGACCCAGGTGTGGTTCAGTAGTTGACTGTTCAGTTTCCATGAGTTTGTTGGCTTTCTGGAAGTAGCATTGTTGTTGCCTTCTAACTTTAATCCGTGGTGATCTGATAACACACAGGTGGAGACTGATATTTTTTGTATTTGTGGAGGTTCCCTTTGTATCTGAGTATGTTTGGACAGAACTATGCCCAAATTACCTAAATGATTGGTTATAAATGTTTCTTTACATTTAAAGGATGATATGCTACAGAGAAATACAAGATTCTAGTATGAATCTTGGCTTATTGATACAAATTTATGGTCAATTTTGTTATACTGTAAACACACACACACACACACACACATATATATATGCTCTTATTTAAAATATTGTGTAGCTCATTAAAATATAGTGTATAATTAAGAACTATAGATTAATAGGTGATCATCTATAATAGTCAAGCTTGTAGTCATGTTAGTTAGATTTTCTAAATGGACAAATATGTATTTGAGATGGATAGGCATTCTTCAAACCTTTCAAAGACTACAGAATACAGCATTTAAAATGTTTTAAGAACATTTCATGACAGTGAGACACATCTGCTCTGGCAGCACCAAGCTAGTTCAAAAAGAAGATGGCACCGAAGAGGCTCCTTATGGAGTTGGTTAGCTATTTTTGTAAGAAAGTGATCTTGCCTCAACTGATTGATGCTATGCTGTGTGAACAGGACATGTAGGACTTACAAAGAAATGATTGCTGAACTTGCTTAAAGGTGAGATGGTCTTTCAGGTTTCCTGATTTATGAAAGAGTCTGCCAGACATTCTCCAGGACACAGAAGAAAGTGACTGAGACACTCCTAAAATATCCAGAACTGTCTTTAAAATTTCCTGCTTCATGGAAAGTTCTGGAATACTATGGGCCTATATGTAGACTGATGATTGATGCCCCATCAGTACAGAGTAACTCTGGGTGACTCTCTAGGCAGAGAGATGCCTCTGTCTATTCTTGAGTTTTGCAAGTTGCTTATAATATACTTCCTGTTTACTTAGGTAAAATTATATCCTTCTGGAGTCTTTGATGGAGTTGAAAAATATATAGTTATAGTTTATAGATATAAATATAATTATAATTCTTGCTTGATAACTGTTTGTTATATGTAATTTTACTATGCTAAAGTTAAAACCTTTCTTTTTATTTAAAGAGAGGAGGGGAGGTGATGTGGGATTCTGCTCAGTATGCTGCAAATGCCATTGGTTAATGAAGAAACTGTCTTAGGCCTGTGATAGGGTAGAGTAGAGTTAAGCAGGGAAAACTAAACTGAATGCAGGGGGAGAAAGAATGTGAAGTCAGAAGAGAAGACATGTAGCCCGCTGGAGACAGATGCCAAAACTTTACCAGGTAAGCCACAGCCTTGTGGCGATACACAGATTAAGAAAAAATGGGTTAAATTAAGATACGAGTTAGCCAATAAGAAGTTAGAGCTAATGGGCTAAGCAGTGATTCAATTAATACAGTTTCTGTGTGGTTATTTTGGTTCTGGGCAGCTGGGATGAACAAGCAGCCTTCAAGAACATAATTTCAACAATATAAAAATTCTAAACTTCCAATCACATGCAAAGCTTTGAGAAAACATCTAAATTCCACTGATGCTCAAGATGGAATATATTTTTTTCATTTAATTGAAAGACAAAATAAAATCCCAATGAAAACACTGAAATAAAAAAGACAGAGGAATTTTAATTGTTACAAATTCAAAAAGGAGTAATTATTCATAATACAGAAGTATAAGTATTTTTTTTATATTGAGAAGCATGAAAACTGGGTGGTATTGTCAATAACTAATATACAACAGGAGGGAATAAAAGGAGAAATAGGAAGGGTGACTAGAGTTAAAGAAACCTAAATATCAACATTGCAAAATCAGGATATTTTGTATTATTAATATTGTTATTTTCCTATATTTTTAAAGATCTTATCTTTAACAGGAACTTAGTAAAGATAAATACAAAAATAAAAGATCCTATAACCAAAAATCATAGCATCTGATCCAATCTTCCCTACATTACTCTTTTGTCCCTTGGATCTGAAGAGAGTCTACAAAATTTCTGCTCTGCTAGTACACATTTTGTCATTGTCCACATATACAGTTTCATGTTAGAAATGAGAAGAAAATAAAATCAACAAAAATGGAATTAAAGAGCTCTCCCCACTGAGGCACATACAAATAAATATCTCCATTTTGGAGTTGTATATTAGATGTTAGAGCCAAGCAGGTGATGCAGACTCCTGATCCAGGGCAGGCTCTGCCAAAATTTCCTATTAAACTGTCAGTCAACAGACACTAGGTGACAGAAAGAACCATGCCTCACATCTTATTTCCTAATTTATTATTTCTCCAATCACAATATTCATGCAGCCTCAAAACCAATTGCAATAATCATAAAAAATTGCCAAATTTGTCAATGTATAGGCAAACATACCAGAGAGCCACTTATAATAAAGAAAATAAAAGAGTCATGCTTTTGTTGTTATAAATATGTTAAGTGTTGAAACCCAAAAGCAAACAAATGGCAGTATTCTCAATGTGCCCTAATTATTCAAAGTTGCAAACTGGAATTAATTTAGATATTGATGTGCATTTTGTCCATGTATTTAGAGACCTGTTATAACCAGCAATATTTTAAAAGAGAGCAAAGGGGCTGGAGAGGTGACTTTTTATTTTTTGACAGTGCTTATTTCTCATTCAAAACCTGGGTTCAGTTTCCAACCCCACACTGGGTTGTTCACAACCTTCTGTATCTCTAGCCCCTTTTAGTATCTGCACTCACAAGCACACCTCCCACACATATACACTTAATTAAGTATAAAATAAATCTCTTCTTATATGTACAAAAAAGTCATTCCATTTTGTTACATTGCTAGACCAAACTTTCTCACTGTTAGGCAGTGAGCCCTCCATCAGATACACAATGCTCAGGAAAAGAAAGAAGTCTCATAGTAGACAAATTTTCAGTAAACCAGATTCAAATCAGTTTCAAGAAGTACATGTCTGGTGAGGATGGGACTGTTTCTTTCATCCCCTTCATCCTTCCTTTTTCATCATGTCGCTACTGTTTCTCTACCCAGCTAGAACTTCCTCATGGAAGGAAACAAAGTAAAACCAAGAAAGGACATAGAGACAACATTATGTCAAATTAAGCAAGAATGCCAAACCCTGACAACACTTACCTGCACTGCCTCCACTGAGACAGCAGAAAGCATAGCAATGGGAAGTTAAGCCAAGAGAATTCAACTTTGTTCTATGTTGATCCCTGCTGCCTTTACACAATCTTCTGAAGATTCTAGCCAGTCATTGCAGAATGAAACATTAGGTACAAATACTTTTGAGAATTTACAAATCTGTCTGTCTAGGTATCTGTACTAATAGAAAATGTTTGGTAAGACTTTCTTCTGTGACACCCATTGGCCTCAGCATTTATAAATATGTATGTATCCTTGGCTCAGTCCTAGGAGCTAAATAAAAATACTCCCTCATTTTATGTAAAAGAAGAATACAAAGTTACTGTAACATCCAGTTTCTGAGTAGAAAGTCTGGGAATTGAAGCAGGGGGGATCAGCCTTGGAACTAATGATTTCCATCACCATTGAAGCTGACTTCACAGCCTTAGGGCCTCTATAAGAAGATAACACACTGAAGAACATGAGGCTGTCACAAGCTGAAATATCTCTGTTTCCTAAATCTAAGATGGTTGAGAAATCTGTATGTGTACTAAAGTTGAAATAGTCAAATCCATATGCTAGTCTGGATGGGCTAGAAAACTGACAAAAATATCAATATAAAATATGTATTGTCATTGTTATCATCATTTTATTGCTGTTATTATTATTATCATCATTATTATTATAATCTATATGTCTCCACCATGAGTCACATGGAACATTCTAGTTCTCATTATTCCTTAGGGACTCACATGATTCAAACAAACTTCTTTATTTTTAAAAGGTTTTAATTTTTTTCCTTTATGTGTTTAATAGACGGTTTCTCCCAGGTGTGTGAAGATGCCCACAGAGGCTGAAAAATGGATGTTTATCCCATTGAATTATAGTTACAGACAGTTATGAGCTACCTGATGTAGGTATCAGAAATCAAACTCAAATCCTCCAGAACACCAAAAAGTGTTAGCCACTGGGACATCTTTTTAGGCCCCCAAGTATATACTTTAACAAGGCTTTCCAAAGTTTCCAAGAAAGTATTAAAATGTCAACTGCCAAGCCCAGCTTAGTTGAACATCAGAAGATCACCACATGTACAAAAACTTTCAGATCCCTTCCATTTATGATTTGGAAATATAGAAAACATGGTTATTTATCCACTTACTGTGTGAAAGTAGGTTACCTCTTTCCAGTCCAATCTGCCCACAATGAGTACCTACTGATCAAGAGCAATGAATAATAACAGCTGACCATATCCCCCCATCCTTTATTCTCCCTGCTTTCTAGGAATCATCATTATATTCATAACTTCTTTAAGATCACCATTCTTAGATTTCACAGAGAAGTGAATTCATTGATTAATTATTTAATTTTTCTGTGCACCTGAAACATTTCACTTAACATTGTGATCCTCTAGCTCCAACAATTAGTCATAAGTGTCAGGATTTTATTTTGCTTTGTGTATAAATAGTATTCCACAGTGAATAATAGCATGTTTTATCAACCTATCTGCCAATGCATACACAGCTCATTTCCATGTGAGTCCATGTTTTACAGGACCTCGGTGTCTCTTTGACATGGTGATTGTATTTCCTTTGAGTATATATTGAATCATGGGATCCCTGGATCATAAAATAGCCAAAGTTATTTTTTCATTCAGGAAACTCAATATGGATTTCTGTGACTTGTGCTAAATGACATTCTCATCAAGTATACAAGAATTCCTTTTTATCCACATTTCACCAGCACTCTAACTTTTAGCCTTTTTGATATTTTTTCATGTATTTTTAACTTTCATTGTTGTGTTATTGATGTTGCTGTTGTTGTTGTTGTTGCTGCTGCTGTTGTTATTGCTCTACTTATATGCTACAGTGCTTGTGTGTCAAACGACAACTTTTGGAATAAAGTCTTTCTTCTGCCATGTATATCCAGGGACTCACCAACTCCAGCCAGACTGGGAAGGAACAAGCATAGGACCAAACTAGTCCTTCTGAATGGGGTTGACAGTTGCATAGCTGGAACAAACTGATGGACAGTGGCACCAGGATTTATCCCAACTTCATGTACTGGCTTTTTGGGATCCTAATCTCTTTGGATGTATACCTTGCTCAGCCTAAATATATTAGGGAGGGCCTTGGACCTTCCCCAAAGCAATGTGCCTTACCTTCTCTGAGGACTAGATGGGGGTGGGGTGGGAGAGTCTGTGGAGGGAATGGTAGGAGGAAAAGGAGTGGGAACTTGGATTGTTTTTTTAAATAAATAATAAATTTTAAAACATATGTCTTCTGGTTTGTCAGCAAACACCTTTATTCATTAAGCCATTGTACTGTGCCATATTATGGATTTTTAAATTATTTTTTCGAAGTCTGTATTTCTATTATTTTTATTTGAGCACACACACATGTATATGGGTACAGGTATGTGTGATACATGCTTTCATATTCATGAGGAGGCTAAAAAGTCTATCAGATCCTGTGGAGATGGAGTCACAGTTAGTTGTAAGACACCTAGTATGCGTGTTGGGAGACAAACTTCTGGAAGAACATTAATCCCTCTCAATAACTGAGCCATATCTCCAGCTCCTTTGTAAGTATTTTAATAATGAATGTTCACTGTGAAAATGATGGGCTTCCCAATGGCATTTTTCTTCAAGTATATCCTGTACTGTGATCACATTCACCACATCACCTTCTCTGTTCCTCCTTCCCCATTTACTGATCCTTTTCCTCTTTCCAAATTATCAATTCCCTGGTGACTACTGATATTGGACACCTTTTTGAGCCTCTTGATCATTTGTCTGTCTATTTAAATGTCTGTTTAGACTCATAGTCCATTTTTTGGAATAAAGATACTTAAGAATTTTGTTTGCTATTGAGTTTTGTGTTTCTTATAGGTTCTGGATATTAGCCTACCCTGAGATGTATGGCTTACAAATATTCCCTCCCATTGTGCAGGTTATTTATACATCCTATTGACTGTGGCCCTTGATGAACAAAAGCTTTTATTGTGGGATAAACTCATTATTTTATTTTTACTTTTGCTTCCTATGGTTTTGAGCCTTTTCCCAAAGACATTCTTGCCTATCTCAAAGTTTTGAAACATGTTTTCCTATGTGTTCTCAGAAGACTCAAAGCTGCAGATCCCATATTTAAATCTTCAATTCATTTTGAGTTGAATTTTATAACTGGGAGAAACAAGCATCAGGGTTTGCTCATCCTTTTACATGTAAGCATGCACCTCCGCATTATCATTTGCTAGAGAGAATGTGCACTTAATAATGTGCACTCTTAGCACCTGTTTCCACACCCACTCTGCCAGGAATTCACAAGTCTATTTCCTAATACACCCAATACCAAAATAAAGGGGAACTTCATCCAAGCTTGTGACACATTCCTCTAGCCTGACAACCTAACACATACTGGAAGGAGACAAGGTACTGAGATAGTTGGAAAGAAAGAATCTGCACAAAATCCCCCATCTCTGACACTAAATCCATGTTCAGTAGTCCCCCAAGGCACCAGTGCTTTGTAGCTATTTGAGCAGTTTTCAAGGTCACTGAGCAATGGCATCCTTCCTCATTTTCAGCCCTTACAAAACCAGGAGCAGAAACTTAGGACTTTGATGGCTGGGTGAAAGAATGGGCTTTGAACGGAATCACAGTATTCTAAATGGTCCAAAAAAAAAAAAATCCTAAGATTAGTGTCTAGCTTGAGGTTTGGTAGTAAAAAAAACAAGATAGAACATTGTGCCCCCACCTCCCTTAACAGTTAGTCTAAGTGGGCCTGTCACACACCTGGACAAGAATGAAACCTCCTCACATAAAACTGTCTGTGCTAGAAGCTTTAGAAGTAAAATAAAGCCTCCCTAAATTGTAGGTCAGTCCGACGAACTCATTGGCCTTTGCCCACCCTGACCCCACTGAGTACTCTGACTCCATTGTTGCTCTGTGTCTCATTTGAATTCTTTCAATGGTGAGCACCAGGATTATGGAGTTTAAGGGAGATCAGAGCAAGATGATTGTTGATGTCCATGGCAGAGGAACAGCAGATGACAACTGAAGCGCATTTTTCAGGTCACCAGGAGGGAACTCTGTGATGAGTGAATGATGTTTAGACAAGGCCACACAACTCCAGACTCCAGAATGTCTTTTGCTTCTGCTTTGCCTCTCCATGCTTGTTACTACAATATTCCTCTGATATCTAGAATGGTGTGAGTGGGTGTGGGGAGATTTCCACTGCCTGTAATATAGTGTAAACTATATTGTGTCTATTGGGAACATCCTGTTCTCTGGGCATTTTTATCTGTGGGTTGTCAAGAAGATGATCCCTCCCTAAACCATATTGTCTGAATTGATAATGATAGCTTATACAGAGCTTTGATGAATAAAAATAAATACATGGAAACATTTCACAGCCTCAGCTGTGAGTTTCACTTAAGGGGTTGCCTAGACTCCAGTTCAAGTTAATGATTAAGAAAAACCAACTGAATCCCAGTAGCCGAGTTAGTTTAAATTCTTTTAACCTTAATGTTGGGAGATGTGTTTACAGGTTTCAGAGTGCATCACATATAAAACAAAGCTTTGAAAATAACAAAGCTAGACTAGGATATTTTTTGTTAAATAGCTTTAAGGTGAAAAAACCCAAGAAGAAAATCTAAAGTTCTTAAAAGACACAGAGTTGAATGAAGAACTTGTTAAGGTCAGGGAAGAAGAATAAAGCAGCCCAATTATTGTTAGCTGATGTACCATTCTTGCTAGGATTGGTTGATGACCAAAGGTGATGATTAATTCTTTATATCCATTTCTACCCTCGATCTCCTGATACAAAATAAAAACAAAGACAAAAACTTTTAAAGAGGGGATATGTATCCTAAAGATTTAAAGTAGAACTGACTGATTTGTTTTCATATATAAAAGTTTAGGTTTGTGATTCCTTTAAGATTACCTTTCAAGGTCAGTAATAATTCAATTGCCCCTTTCTTTGTAACTTCAAAATGTAGCCTGAGAGTAAAAGACCTGACAAGAATACCTTGCTTCCCACATGGCTAATGTATAGCAAGTTGCTTGGGTATGGATGTATATGGGTTCTTGGGATAGTTTGTTTTTCACCTATAGAACGTAAAAATTGTAATTATGTAAGGAATATGGAAAACATGTTGTTTTTTACTGTTTGTATTCATTGTAATCATTCACTTGACAATTAGAATATAGCCACATTATAATTTATATATTGCCTGAAAAACTTTATTGGAGTATATATGCTGTAGGGGAAAAAAGGATACAGTTGAAATAACAGAGAAAGAATACAAAAGAGCAAAGAATAAAGAAGGAACCCATCAAGAAAGTGTGTGTGTGTTTTTCCCTAAATCCCCTCAGATAGAAAAGCTTTAGCTAACACCAACTCTGTGCATTCCTTTCAAAGTCCTGTGCTGCTGGAGTCTGGCCCCCCAATAGCATTAAAAGCCGATGAGCAAAGGAAGAGGAAGCAGGTGTCTTCATACCTATACCATGTCACTGCTTCAACAGATGTCATAAAATTGAACTGTTCATAAGCAAGTCCTTACTTTCTAAAGCAAATGCTTTTCTCATGAAATCATGAGAAAAATGCTGAATTAACATTATTTATTGAAATAGTCATTGCTTTCTAAGAATAATTTGTCAAAGATCCTTAAGAACACATATATTATATTGCCTAATATTGAGTTGTGGTTTGTTAAGTTTGATTATTTGTAGCTACTTATACTTTTTTTCTTCCTAGTTTTAAGACAATTGATTTTGTAGTGAATCATTATTATTATGTTCATTTTGCTTGTATTTAAAAGGAACTGAGCCAAAAAGCTTGTCTGTCCTTAGTCCTTCACAGATGTCAATCATGTTCACACTGTCCTATTTACATTTTCCTATAACTACTTGATACCTTGTCCATTTTTAAATCTTTTCCTTGGTCTATCTATTTGGGACACTTTATCTTTCCTGTTTGCAAATTTAGTAATTATATTAATTACTTTTTTAACTACTGGTAAAATACCTGATAATAGTATGCTAAAGAAGGAAGGATATGTTTTTGCTTACAGTTCAGGGAAACTCGGTCCATCATGCTAGGAGACACATGAAAATAGGGATGCGAAGTGGCCGATCCTCATTTCAGAAGAAGGAGTATAAATGTTGTCATTCAGCTAGCTTCCTCCTTTTCATTCAGGCCAAGACACCAGGCCATTAAATGGTAACACTCATATTCAGGGTGAACTTTCTTCAATTAAACCTCCTTAGAGACATCCTGATTAGTATTCTTATAAAGTTTGTCTTCAAAGTGGATTTAAAGGACATCTGGTTGACAAGCAAAATAGTTTAATCTTGATTACCTGGAAGTTTATCCAGGTAGCAAGTTCTTCTAAAGCATATAATTCATTATTGAATATGATCTTACTTGGGGACTTGCGAGATAGTTTGATCCATAAAGCACTTGCCATACAAACATGCAGAACTGAGTTTGATCCCCCACACCTACAAATAAAGGGAAGCTTGGGGTAAAATGAGAAGGCAGAAGGTCAAAGCTTCCTGGAATTTGCTAGCCAGCTTGTCCACCTCAGCTGGCAAATTCCAGGACTTCCAGAGCTACCTTCTCAACAAACAAGGTGGATGACTCCTGAAGGAGGACACATGGGACTGACATCTGGCCCCTACCTGTATGGGCAACTCACTGTGCACACACACACACACACACACACACACACACACACACACACACACACACACTTTACCCAAATAATTTAAAAACATTTTAGTCTTCTAAGTACCATATATGCTTTAACTAATCATGTTCAATATTATCTTCCTAAATGTACTTTTAAATGTTTTATCTACTTTTGTATTTTCTAGACAAGAAGAAAATGTCATCTGCCATATTCTGTCTTTTTCAATAGTAGAACTCATATATATTCAATTTTCATTTAATGCATATAATATTAACTCCCTTTCAGAAGTATAGATAGACTATACATTCTTATTGCTAATGTTCAGAAAATTAAATTAATTTGAAAGACTTACATTTTAATATTCTAGAAGGCTGAGGATCAATATAAGAAAAACATAAATTTTTAAACAAAAAAATCTCTAGGTGAAAGAGCAGGACAAAATAAAGATTTAACAAAGTTATCGTACAATATGTCTGAACAAATAAATAAAAGAACAAAGAAATACTGAAAAGAAAATGAGAACAATGATGATAGGCTCTGACTAAATATTAAAATCTGCCACAGATCAATGAAATAGAGCAGAAGACATAAAAAAGCACTATTGTACAGGAGAAATTAAATGCAGGATGAAGTTAGTGTGTCATGGCCTGGTAAAGTACAGATCAATAGATTATGATTAAATTAAAAGTTAAAAATAATAGGGCTGTATAACTCATATTATTTAAATCAAAGTAGATTGCAGAATAAATTTTGCATTTACACTAAAAAGTATATCTAAATGAGTAGTCAAAATGTAACATGACTGCCCACAGTAAGGAATGATATCTAACTAGGAAATCAAATATGAGAAGAGTATAAATGTCATGTCTTTTGAAACACTAGATAACACTTTTCCTCTTCAAAGAAAAGGTATATATGACTTAAAAGTAAACCAGAAGATATAGTTTGTAATTTAAAAAATTTCTATGAAGTTTTAGGAAATCTATAAAATTAATTTTAAAAGCTGAAAATGCGTAACAAAAATGAGCCAAGATCAAAGAAAGTATCTCTTTCTATAAATATAGAGTACAAATTACAAAAAGGCATAAAGTACACAATTGCCTCAAAAACAGCAAGCTTAAAGGGACATCCCAGATTGGCAATATTAGTGGCATAGAAAAGCACCCTTCACTATCGATGGCTTGCTTAACTTCAAAGTGTAACTAATAATTTGCAACATGAACAGTAAAGATTTTTTAAAACATTGTATTAGTATTTGTACCTAGTAATTGTAATTTTATGTTTTTAAATTTTATATGACAGAGAATAACAATAACTGTGTTTTTAAAAAATGAAGTCATGTTTTATCTCATAAATGTATCTAACCTTGGAATACACTGAAACTTAGACTGTAGCTATCTCCAGAATAGGAAAAGATAGTGGAGTTCTATGGAAAAACATTACGTTTATGGTTCTAAAGTGATTCAATGCTCTTCACTCTTTAATCGTTTTTTTTTTTTTCTTCTTGCAGCCTGCTGAGATGGTAGCAAGGGTTCCATTCTATCAGAGATTGTAGAATAAACTCACCCCCTCCCCACAATCTTGGCATTCGGTCGGGAATGACATACACTCTCTAATAAACTCAGAAGTAAAAAGAACGTCTTTTTCTCTCTGTGTCTGTCACTATGAAGTTTAATCCTTCTGCTGATTGCCAGGCAATTTCACCTTGAGGGTATTAAGTCTGGACAAGGCAGGAACAGGGGATTGAATGCTTTTTCTGGACATATATTATTCATTGTGTCAGTCCCCTCACAGTTACTGTTTCAGGATGACCTTGAAAGGAAACTACCTGCAGAGGCATAAGTTAGTTATTCTTCTCTAGAGAAGTTTGGCCATGCTCACGATGGAAGGAAACGTTTTCTTCTTATTCGAGGGAAGTATGTGACATAATTTCTACGAGGTACTGACAGATGATGGTTTTTATGAGAATGTTTCTTTAAGGGTGCAGTTCATGGTAGGCTGACTAAATTCTAACGGTGTGCGGGATGGGGTGAGGTGGGGTTGTGCGTGTGAGTGCTGAAAGAGAGGGCTTGGTGTGCTGGCACTTCAGATTTCAGGAGGCAGAGGCAGGCAGATCTCAGTGAGTTTGAGCCCAGCCTGGTCTATGAAGCAAGCTCCAGACCAGTCAGTGTTAAGTAGTGAAATTGTCTCAGAAATTCCAAACAAGAAAAGACAGATAGAGAATACGAAATTGAGAGGGTAGAGGGGGAATCTGGAAGGAGCCGGGGGAGGGGAAAGAATATGACCAAAACTCATCATATGAAAATCCAGAAATGAGACATGGATCTCAGAGGAATTAGGTGAAGATGAGTGGGAAAAATATGATCAAAATACACTTCATGAAATCCTCAAAAAAAAATAAGAAGAATGCATATTTTAATGAGGAGAGATATCAGAAGCCCCCAAAGCTGTCCTAGCCATACAGAGAAGACTACTAACTTCAGATGGTTCTTAAGTTATGGACATTAAACACAAGATTCATAACTGTTAAATGGTGGGATGGAGCAAGAATGGGCCTAGTGTCTACATTAAGGTTTTCAACCCTTGTTTGAATCATTTATATCGTGGGAACATTTTTTAAAATATGTTTTTCCAGTTTCTACTATTCAGAGAACTTATCATTCGGATAGGAACTCATCATGTCTTCCACAGACAGTCTGACAGTCTTCTTAACTGTTCTCAGGACAAGGATTAAGTGGAAAAGACAACTAAAGACTTTATTCAAGCAAGGAGGCTAAATTTGTCCAGAAACAGAAGTGCTTTTTTCTAGTTCACACAAAGCCTAGCCTGTCTATCTAGATGGCTGTGTGAACTAAGGTATGCAACTTCTCAGGGGTAATATTTTCTCAGTTCTTACAGAGACACAATGTAGCTATATCCTGAACTCCAAAATAAGGATTTCTCACTTCCTCAAGTAAAGTCAATGAACAGCTCTGAATAAAAATTACAAGGTGATATCAACTGTGGCTGATACTGAATTCAAACTCTTCCCTGAAGAATCTGATTCCTATATTTAACGTTCTTACAATTGTCCCTCTGGTCATCTCTGATTTCCACCCCCACTTTGGTCCTCCTATTTCCCATAGCATGTCTATGCCCAGATTCTTTTCATACACTACCTCAGAAGTACATAGTTCTATAGTCTCTATAGTAATCAAGTTCAGGACTTGGAATAAAATATAATCCCAAATTTTCAAAATCAGATTTTAAGCTTGGTTACTATAGCTTCTGGGAAATGTCATTAACAAACTGAAAAAAAAATTGTAAGTTGAGATGCAAGGCTGGATTCAGAGCAGGTGTAAAGTTTTCATGGTGAAGTTAGGAATGAGTCTGAAGAAAGTCATGGGTGAACAACAAGCTACTCTCTGGCTCTCAGAAGAAATTCTATTATCCACAAATGATAACTTTGTTTAGTTCCATCCAACAAAGCATCACATATATATATTTTTTACAGTCTGTTTTGTATTAAAACATATGAATAATAAAGAAAGGGTATTGTATGGCTTTGGCACAAATATTCCTACAACCCAGAGATACTAAAGAAACATTGAAAAGTATGGGGGAACTACCCTTTTAAACTCATGTTGGTTTTCCAGTAGTATGCTTAGGAGACCTAAAAATACAATGTCAAAGTATTGGAGAGATAGCTCAGTTGCAAAATCTTGACTTGCAATCAAGATGACCAGCATTTGACCCCCATCACACATGTAGAAGCTGAGCATGCTCATGTACTCTTTTAGTTACAGAACTGAGGAACCTGGGCACTCACAGGTCAGCCTTCTTACTCTAATCACAGAGAATGTCTAGAAAATTTGAAAATTGAAAATAAAAATTGAAAAGATAGATGGCTCCAAAGGGAAAAAAATGCCCAAGTTTGATTTGATGTTCTCTCTCTCTCTCTCTCTCTCTCTCTCTCTCTCTCTCTCTCTCTCTCTCTC
>NW_026068011.1:5039777-5041544 GCF_014885135.2 Alexandromys fortis | reverse complement strand
AATAAATAAATAAATAAATAAATAAATAAATAAATAGAAAGCAGAGACAGGCAGAGGCCATAATTCTCCTGCCTGACATGGACACTGGTTAAACTCATATCAGTAAACCACAGTCAAGTGGCAATTCACATTAATGGAGATGGGTTAAACTAACATGTGAGAGTTAGCCAGTAAGAGGCTAGAGATAATGGGCCAGGCAGTGTTTTAATTAATACAATTTCTGTGTGATTATTTCAGGTGTAAGCTGGTGGGCAGCCAGGACAGAACAAGGGGCCTGCTCCTTACAACAATACCCACCCACTCAAGACTTGACAGCAACTTTGTTTAGAAATGTTTAGGAATGGCTATTACAAGGAAGCCATAGCCCCATTTGTACTATGGCCTTCATGTCATACACAATCCCTGCTATCATATTACACACATCACATAGACCAATTGTAGTCAAACATGAGAGGGAATGATAGAAGGACAAAGACATAAGAAGGTGAGGCTCATTCTAGGCTGCCACTCACAAGAATAGAAATGTCTGAAATGCCCTTTCTATGCACTTCTCAGAAGATGGATTGGTGGACTGATGAGGGAATATGCTGATAGACATAAGAGAAAACATTAACCCAAAATTAACCACTCTTGACTCTAAGGGTGTGTTGAAATAAGAGCGGCGGGGCTGCGTCCCCAGCACCCCGGCCACCGGCTAGCTTATGCTCGAAATAACAACACACAAACTGTATTCATTTAAAGAACTGCTTGGCCCATTTCTATCTATCCTCTTCTCGGCTAACTCTCGCACCTGGACTAGCCCATTTCTAGTAATGTGTGTAAGCACCCCAAGGTGTGCTTACCGGGAAGATTCTAGCCTACGTCCATCCTGGGTCGGAGCTTCATTGTGCGTGTCTCAGAGAGCAGAGCTATTGGGAGAGCTGAGCATGGCGTCTCTGCTCCAGAGAGCAGAGCTGTCGGGTCTGACCTCACTTCCTCTTCCTCCCAGAATTCTATTCTGTTTACTCCTCTCACCAATGCTTTAACCTATCAGGGCCAGCCAAGCAGTTTCTTTATTGCTCAACCAATGAAATCAACAGATTGATATGACACTCCCACATCAAGGATGGACATATATATTGCTCTAATTTCATTTCTGTTGCTCAGATAAAATATCTCAACTTGAAACTATAATACTGTGGTAAAAAGGTTTATTCTGACTTCAAACTTCCAGGTTATATTTCATTATTGTAGGAAAGTCAAGACAGAATCTTGAAGCTTCAGATCATAGACAAAAGCAGAGATAATACATACCTAGATCCTTGCTTGCTTGTGCTTTTGCACAGCTAATTTTCCTCACCTTTCTGCAGTTCAAGGCCCTGTTCATGGAAAGGTGTCACTCATATTCAGAGTGAGTTGTTCTGCTTCCTCTCACCATCAAGACAATGCCCCATAGTCATATCCATAGATCAACCTCCTCTAGATAACAAATTGAAATTCTCTTCCCAGGTGATTCGAGGCTGTATCAAGTTTACAATTAAAACTAGAATACTACTCAGCGATAAAAAACAATGACTTCTCGAATTTTGCATGCAAATGGATGGAAATAGAACACACTATCCTGAGTGAGGTAACCCAGACCCAAAAAGATGAATATGGGATGTACTCATTCATAATTGGTTTCTAGAGATAAATAAAGGTCAGTGAGTCTATAATTTGATCTCCTAAAGAAGCTAAATAAGAAGGTGATCCCAAAGAAAAACATATAGCTATCCTTCTGATTATGGG
>NW_026068011.1:5031217-5039049 GCF_014885135.2 Alexandromys fortis | reverse complement strand
TTGGACTTTCCACAGGGCAGGGAACCCTGACTGCTCTTTGGATTGGAGAGGGAGGGGGAGAGGAGTGGGGGGAGGGGGAAAGGAGGGGGGGAAGGGAGACGGGGAGGGAAATGGGAGGCGGGGAGGAGGCAGAAATCTTTTTTTTCAATAAAAAATTATATTTAAAAAAAATAACCAGTAAATCCATAGGTGTATATTAGTTACTTTTTTTTGTACAGGCCCCATAATTTTTGACAAGAGATAGTTAAGTGGCAAAGATAGCATGCTGGCTCACAGTTGCAGGCAGTTTCAAGCTACTCATGGAAGGAAAGGCATAGCAGAATAGCCCATTTCAATTTTGTTCAAGTATTTGATGGTGGCTGTTTACATCACAGTGGGTCAATAAGCAAAAGTAGCATATTAGGAACCAGAGATGGGTATTTCAGAGGCTGACCTCTAGTGACTTGCTTTCACCAATGATGCCCCATCTCCTAAAGGTTCCACAATTTTTGAATGTAGCATCATCAGCTGGGAAACACACATGGAAAAATCTAAGCCCAGAAGACATTTTAGACTCAAACTCTCACAATATAGAAATTACTCTAAAGGCAATAAATATTTCTCTATGTTTGACATTTTCCAAGGTAATATGAGGAACATCACTTTATTCTATGGAAGGGAAGACTAGAGGTCTTCTGGACAGTAAAGGCAATTTAAAGACCTCAATAAAAATGAACAACAGAGAAACAAAAGGCAATGGGGAAACTTCACATCCAAACTTCTGCAGTACACAGCACTGGAGGGATCCTTTGCATTAAATGCCCCGCAGAAAACCCTGAGCGAGCTCAGGATATAATTCCACACTGCCATAGAAAGTATACAAGAGAACAGGACACTTCCTAGGTATGCTAATGAGTCAGATTTTAATGGAACAGAAGCTACCTACTTTAGGGCTGCTTTCTTAAAAGGAAAGGACAATATTCTGCATTTTACATGAACTAATATTTGGAGACTAAGAACAGTTGGT
This sequence comes from Alexandromys fortis, assembly GCF_014885135.2. NCBI lineage: Eukaryota > Metazoa > Chordata > Mammalia > Rodentia > Cricetidae > Alexandromys > Alexandromys fortis. The sequence continues at coordinate 5,038,043 of NW_026068011.1, read as the reverse complement.
ATAGGTACTAGTGAAGACTACTGATGAACACTTAAGTTTGTTGCAGACACACAGCCACTGTTGGATGGAAACACAATCCAGATGAGAAGATGTTTGGGGCTCACGTTAGGAAGCACACTGAGGAAGAATGGTTAGAAACACAGAAAGGTAAGTGTTTTCTCTAGAGACAGCTGGAGATGTGATTCAATGGTTTTAAGGACTACTTTTGGCAGAGGACCTGGTTCAGCCCTAGCACCCAGTGAGGCTCAAAATTACCTGTAACTCCAACTGCAAAGGTAACTAAGAGACTCCACATACTCTAACATGCATGTGTTACACATAAAATCATGCAGGCATGGACACACAGAAAAAAATATATAAATTTAATTTTTTCTCTATGAAATTCCATTTTAAGTAATTAATTCCATGTGTCTTTTCACCCTTCCAAAGGTAGGGACTATTTTTCTGTAATTTGCAGTAATAATAAATCAATTTAATTTAGACACATGATAGGAAAAATGTGCAAGAGAAATATCATCTCTTGGAAGCTAGCAACTCAGAGTGTAAAAACAGTAGTAGTTAAAAATTATTTTCACAGGATGTAATTTTCATGCATAAAGCACAGCTATGAAGTACATCTCCTAGGTCTATGTTTGACTTATGAGTATTTTTGTTCGTTAGGAAAAATAACATGCATCATAAGATATGAGCAAGCTGCATAATAATTGGAAGAATCAGGTAAAACCAAAGGCTCACACTCAAAATCTAAGAAATGGGAGCCGGAGACAGACACCAGCTAAAGAGAGGTCTTGTACTTTTGTCCCTGCTGTGCATATGTTCCGTCCCCATAGCCTCTCCCCAGAAACTAGACATGGTACTCTGCCACAGACGGCACCAAGAACCACATGCAGACACAGCCTTTCAAGATGGTAAGTTCTGGTCTCTGTGAAGACAGCAAGAGTACCTCCTTCCCATTGTTAGCAATGCAGATGAGACACTGGGACTCTCGGAAGCTGGTCAGAGGGGCAGGAGTGGCGCAAGACATGACCTTGCAGGACGGATAGGAAGGAGTGCCAAAGGCCTGTCTCTCACCTGTCAGGAATTTAGAGAGATGTGGCCATCACGAACTCATGAACTCATGCTATCTACATAAATATCAGAGGAGATAAACCTGCCAAGCGAGCCTTAACACCAATGCTTACTTTCAGAATTTTGTCTGTATATGGTCTGTTTTATCTTTCCTTTTTTTAATTTTTATTTTGAGACAGGACCTCGTGTAGCCCAGATTGGTCTCCAACTTGCTATTTACTGATTACAGACATGCATCACCATACCCATGTTTGTTTTCTCTCTACTTTCATTGCTTTACCGTTCTTTCTAAATGAGCATGTTTCCGGACCTCTGAGATGACCTCTTCACCACCTCACCCTACTGTTACCTACTGTTGCCATTTTTGTGAAGAAACACAGAACAAGACACGACTTGAGGGAAGAGAGGATTACTTTGGTTTGTGATATGAAGCAAAATGGTCCATCGTGACTGCTGAACCACAGCTAATGGCTGGCTACATTGCAGTAGCAATCAGGAAGCAAAAAATGAAAATGGAAAAAAAAAAAGGCTCAGCTTCAAATGGAGTCGGATCCAAAAACCCCGTCCTCAGTAACCCATCTCCACCAGTAAGATCTCAACAACGTGTCAGAACTTCTCAAAAGGCAGCACCAGCCAGGGAGCAAGTGTTCAAGGCACGGGGTCATTGCACATTCAAATGTTAGCACAGAACAAATGGTGTGTATGTGGGGGGGGGGGGACAATGTCAGCCTGGCACTGTTGAGGGCACAGTGTATGCCTGCAGCTGGGAGACAATGCTTCTGCACCTGGGTTCATTGTTTTTGTGAGGTTTTGTGGGGTACCATGCTCTGCAGGTGCGACAGGATTTCCTGAAGACAGCGAGCGCATCTCTCCAGTACCTGAGAGCAAAATAAATCCTCCCAATTAAAGAGCTCCATGGGAACCTACAAAAATAATACTTCAGAGTCATAATTGTTATTAAAAAGCAGTAGACCCTTTCTGTGTCACACACAATGTCCCTACATACTTTATTTGCACCTTTGGGCTCAGGGAAGCTGGAGTCTCGTAAGCCGAGACCGCTCTTTTTCTGATGATGCCAGTTGCTATGGGCAAATCCCACTTTCTCACATCAACACTAGAATCTCCAGGGGAGCATGCCAGCTCTGAACCCCAGTGTCTAAGGACACGTTAAGGCGGCTCTCTGTTCAGAAGACAAGCAATAAAATGTTCCATAAAGACGCCAGTTCAATTTGCAATTAAAATGATTTAGTGCCTTCATTGTTTTTTAAGTTTTCCCAAGGTTTGCTGATGACAAAAATTATGTGATGAAGCTTTCAAGGTTTTAAATCTGCTAATTAATCTCTGCACCCTTACAATAACGCAAAGCAATAAAAGGAACAATGGGAAGGGGTGGCTTCCAGTCTGAATGGATTAACCCTTGGAAGCTAGTCTCTCCCAATCTTGCTGACTAGTGCTTTAAAGTAGGTCAAATTATCAACTGGCCCTGAGCCTTGAGAGCAACATTACACACCAGGATGCTTCTGTTTTACTTCTTCTGTTGCTGTTTCTGCTTAGGAACAATGCTGCTTGCCAAACCTCTGCATTTCAAAGAACCAGAGGTGGGGACAAAGGCAATTGGAGGCTGAATTTTCAGAAACAGTTCAGAGACTGACAAAACATGACTCCAAAGTCACAGGCAGAGCAGAGGAATAAATTCTGATGTGCTATTACACAGAAAGGTGATTACAGTTAACAACCTCAGAGACAAGATTTGAATGTTCTCATCACAAAGAGACGGTGTTTGGGATGATGGATTGCTTAAATTTCCTGACTTCATCATTACACAATATATAAATGTGCCAAAACATCACTGGGTAGTCCATAAAGAAGTTCAACTATCTGTCAATTATACAAAACACTTAGGGGCCAGCCAGAGGGCTCATTGGGTTAAGGCACTTGCCTTATGACCCAAGTTCAATCTTCAGCAAAGTCATGGATGGTGGTCATGGTAGGAGGAGAAAAATGATAACAACAAGTTGTCCTTTGATATACACACACACAAACACAGACACAACACACTTATGCCCATACAGCTGTGCACACCAAAACAAATAAATAAACCCATATTTAAAAAAAATGATTCTAGCATGGTTGATAGGTTGTCTAACCAGCATTGTTAGGGTCAAAACCTGGGCACTAGCAGCCATAAAAAAAGCTAGATTTGCCCACCCATTATCAGTAGATAAATGGAATAAATAAATAGTGAAAATCAGAATGGAAGATAGTATTGCAATAGGGTTGAATTAGGAAGAATAAAGAAGTCTATTGACACTCCCACCTGAAGCCCATCTTCAAGATTCTGTCATCAAATTAAGATTTAAAAAGAAAGTAAGAGGTATACATAACTAAGCAGTTCTGGTCCAGCTGTAATCTTGCCCTTCATTAGCCCATCACTGTCTTGGCTCCTGTCTCTCATGTAGGAAAAAAATCAGTGTATGAGGTCCTGAGTCTTGATGGGGAGGAATCTTGATGAGGAACTCAGAGCTTCAGACTCATGCAGAAATGGAAAAGCCTTTCCCCCTGAGAATGAAATTCAAAGGGAAAAGTTCAACATAATTTTCTCCCCCACCGTTTGGAGACATCATCTGAGGGCTGCTCTCTTACAGAGATTGCTCCTGCTGAGAAACTTGTCTGCTTCTTTCAGCTGTGTTTAGTACACCTCGCCTTCTTGTTGGCTTCTGTGTAAAAATGTCACCTCATTGTTTAGCTCTGTGTAAAAACCCTGATTGTCTGTTCATCTCTATAGCCTAAACAGGCCGAGCTTCTGTTGTGTTGTAATTTCTCCAGATCACCTGACTCCAGCTTTCTCTCTGCCCATCATTCCTGTGTGTCTGACATTTCTCCATTGTCCCTTCACTCCAGTTTGCTTCAGATCTCTGGACTTATGCAAGGATATGACATTGTGTACTGACAAATTACCAGAAATGGATAATGTTTTTGTTTGTTTGATTTTGTTTTGTTTTGCTTTTCTTCTGGGAGACAGGTTCCACTTCTGACTAGTGCCAGGATTCAGTCTTTTGGATTTTCTCTAGGGTTTTCTTTCTTGGTTGTTGTTCCTGAGGTACTGAGGATTGAATTCAGGGTGTCGGGCATGTTAGGCAAGCACACAACCACTCAGTGATCTCCCTGGCTCTTAAGAATTCAGGCAGTCCCTCTTTGGTCCCCCCTTCCATGATGAGACTCTTGAGGAAATTCAATTTCTTGGGCTCTATTCTTTAACTGATAGCTAAAGGAGGGTACAAGGGTCACTTTAAAAAGTCTCCACTCCTGTTTCAACAGTGACAGGTAGGAGGCTCTCTGAGAGAGCCAGGATCCCGTGGCCTGTTTTAGTTAAGAGGTCAGTGTGAGCTGCCCAGCAGTCCTGAGGGAATGAAGAGAGACACACAGGGCAAAAGCACTGCCAATATTTGCCACTCAAAAGCTATATTCCACTAAAGGAGCAATTTCTTATTCCAGGCTGACCTCCAGGGGAGGTTTAGATGTATTTGCTCAACAGTGCCACTGTTCTTTTTGGTAGATAAATTAAAGTACCCACTATTTATATATTGTTCCTCAGCTCGACACCCATTTCCTTTGTGCCACTCTGGACTTACTGAGAAGAATCCAACAGTCGGTATTGCCTGTACTCCCTGGGTAGAAACTGCTGGATTCTGTTAGGTCCTGCCAACAGAAGACACTAAAGAAATGGGAAAGCACCAAAAGGGAGAAATATGCCTCTCGATTTCCAGTTCTGTCAGTATCATCCTGGAAACAATAGGAAGCTACTTTGGAATAGCAGGCATTGAGGTGGCAGGTCTATTTGACTACGAATATTGTGCCCTGTACTCTGGTAATATGCTCCTCCTCTGGCAGGATGGTGTGGTTAATGTAGACCTAGAAAGTGATGGGAAATGCTCTCTCCATGACTCCCTGCATATAACACTTCCGAGGTTAGGAGGGCAACAATGATACCTAGGTTGATGGTGTATGAAAAGAAGCTAGAAAAGGGGAATTGCCCAAGTTACCTATATCAAGGGTGCAATACCTTGGAGTGAAGGGAGAAACTGGAGTTTGCTTGTGACCACTGGCAACTTGAAAATAGTTAAGGTCCTTGGTCAGTTAGCAGCATTGAGCCAATCCTGAAGTGGCAGATGTGCCCACTCTAGGTAGGTGAAGGTTTTCAAAGTGAGTGAAGCATCAGAGACACTCTCCTGCTGGTAAGAGGAAGAAAGCAAGTTATAGTTTTCCAGGCTACCTCAGAAGCAGTAGGCTCCTCAAAACTGAGAGGCCTACAGCTGAAACAAACTGATTTCTGCCTTGTGAAGCTGAAATAGGTAAGACATATCAGGAGAGATATCGGTTCCACCCATTGGAAATTGTTCTTTCAGCCAGGGGAAATTAAGCAGAGCTCAGTAAACTTTAACCTGTAAATTTGCATTAACACTTAAAGTCTTAGGTTTGTGCTAACTGCTTTGGGGGGGGGAGTAAAAAATTGATTTGGGGTTGATGTCAGCTATCAGACAAACACATGCACACACACTGTTCTTCGAGTCACTGATGAACAGAATTTCAAGACCAAACAGATCCATCATTTGGAATTACACTGTCAGAGCCCATCTGCCTAAAACAGCCAACTGTTAAAACCCCCACCAGACAGCAATCCCATCCCAGATCATAAATGGGTTCCTATGCCTTCTGGAAACTTTTGTTGAATTTCTCATTAGAATCCCAGTGTTCCATCAGCATGGCATTCCCATTATAGCCGTTAAAGGGGAAGAAAAAAATTCAAGGCAGTCTGCATGTGTGCATTGTGGCTATTTGACAACTTTGAGACAAAAGAAGTCTTATACAAGACCCAGAGAGTCTTACTAAACAATATCAAAATAAAACCCATGAAAAGAAAGTCAGCAGTACCCACATTAAAATAAAAGGTCATCTTTGTAATTGTGAGGACTCAGCAGTTGTAAGGGAAATTAAAAGTGTGGATGATTCTTTCTTAGGTGGCCAGCAGCTCGTTTTCACTACAAGGCAGTAACTTCCCATGTGCATGGGGATGGTAAAAACATTCATAACAAATTCACAAGAAAGCTGCTACCCAGATGATGCAGAAATAGGGGCATCCTCACAAACAGCTGAGCTAAAACTCCTTAAGAAAGCAATCTGAATAACCTTGTCACATTCATTTCCCACAGCTTTCCTTTGGCAAGTGTTCTGTGTCCCTGCGAAGCCTCATTTCCTCATCTACTGCCAAAGGCTACCATTTTATATCACATATCAAAGGCATGAGAAATGTCAAGGTAATGAAAACTGACGAGGTGGCACAGGCAAGGTGAACCACAGCCACTGTGGTTTGAGCTGGATCCAGCTCCGTCTCAGCAGAACACCAAAACACCCAGGTCAAGCTGGGCTTTCCCATCACAAGAATTGCACACAATAAGAAAATGCTTCTTGAACAAGCAGGTGCAGAAGCCAAGTTGGATTTGAAACACAACTATGACCAGAAAAACAACAGGGTTTCTATATTCAAAGCCAAAACCACCTTCCACTTGAAGACTTATAGCAAAAGGTATCCTTCAATTAATGTAATGACTTACCTTTTGCCCACATGTTTGATCCAATTTATTTAACTCTTCCTTAGAGGCAAGAATGGTTAAGTGATGAATTTGATTCATTAGTCACCTTCTGCAGAAATTGCACCTCATAATTCAGGACACTGGGCATCTGAAGGCTCTGTTTTTTT
>NW_026068011.1:5021659-5030322 GCF_014885135.2 Alexandromys fortis | reverse complement strand
TTTCTCTGCTCCCGTGTCCACGCTTCCTTTATCCCAACCACCCCATTCGCCCAAGCCCCCCCCCATTCTCCCCTTCTCACGTTTCTCACCCCATTTTCCCTTAGCCCCATGCCACTTCATCCCCAAGTTCCCAGGTTTTGCCCTGCAATCTTGTCTACTACTTCTCATATCCAGGCAGATGACTAGATGCTTTTCTTTGGGTTCACCTTCTTATTTAGCTTTCAAATAAAACCTGATAGTATACTGCTTTTGGCCAAGTCAATTTCCATTTTGAGAATTTTTATTTCAAACTGAACTTTATTTGAGATCTTGAGTTGTTTCTAGTTCTACTTCTAGGGATTCTTTTTTTGCAAAAGGAAATGCTGGTGCCTCCTAGTCCACAAAGGACATATGAACAAATGCTGTAGTTAAAATAATCAGAGGAATCATTTGGAATGAACTGATTTTGCCTGCAGACTCTCAGAGCTCTATGGACTCTCTCTGGGCTGGGCTGGCATGCAAAGTCACTGATTAGAAGCTGATGTTGCTCAGAGGCAAAAATAACTCTGAAAGAAGAATGATTTGAGGGCTAAGAAGGTTAATGTTCTTATCTAGAGTCAGGATTGACTCTTGATTGAACATGTGGCAGTCACAACTGGGATGGTTTCCTAGCAAAACAGAAGTAGAGACGAAAACCTAACCTCCTAAAAAGTAATGCCTATAGTAGAAGACCCCACTCCAGCCTTTCCATTAGTCTTCTCTTCGGGTGTCTGATTCCTTATCAGAATATAAGTAGTATAAAATTTTATGTTTCATGCATATTCTTGTCTTGGTTTATATTGAAAGCCATATCCCACATATTCAGCATCATGATACAGTTAAGGAGGGACTGTAGAAGATAGCATTGGAAATGCCTTCATCCTATGATGTCAAAAGCAGTTTGCCATGCCAAGTTCATTAGCTCTCCAAGCTCTGTAACCTCCACTGTACTGAATCCATCACATGTATCCCCATTCTGAATTATCTCTTTTCCATAAGTTGCAACACCCTAAGGAATGCCACACCTCTTAGCCAGGCAAGTAGTGCTTCCTTATCTCCTAGGAACCCCGGCTCTGACTCCTTGTGATTTTTAATCATTGTGTTTGCACTGCCCATTGTGTTTTCTGCTCCACGATCATGCATCACTCACCTGCTGCATCCTCCAATTTACTCAACACCTCACCCATTTCTTTGATACCTAGATTGCTGTATATCTTCCATTTTTCCTTTTTTCTTCTGCCTCCTTGAGATTCCTGTGTCTCCCCAGCATGATCTACTTATTTATGAGGTATTTGATTTTATCCAGTATATTACAGAGGCAAAGAAATCATTAGTCTACACATTTATTTTTCAAATAATATCCAAGTTATGCAGCTTCAGATTCTTGCCTCAGAAGCAATGGGTAGAGTTAAAGATTAAATGATCAAATCAAGAATGACCACCGGGGTGCTTTTTGCACTATAGAAAGATGTCTATGGTTTTAGTAGGGTTTCTGTTGTTTGATAAAACACCACGAGCAAAATCAGCTTTGGAAGGAAAAAGTTTATTTAATCTTATAATCCTCAGGCCACACTCCATCACTGGGTTAAATCAGGGAAGGAACTTGGAGTTAAGAACTGACAGAGACCATGGAGGAATAATACTTCCTTGTGACTTACTACTCATGGCTTGTTCAACTTGCTTTCTTGTACAACTTAAGACCATTTGACTTGTATTAGTAACACTTAAAATGAGCTGGGCCTTATCGCATCAATCAGCCAAAAAAAAAAAAAAAAAAAAAAAAAAAAAAAAAAAAAAAAAAATACCTACAGGCCAGTCTTCTGGAGGCATTTTCTTTTCAATAGAGAGTCACTCTTCCAAAATGACTGTAGCTTGTATCAAGTTGACATAAAAGTAGCCAATACAACTAGTATTTATGTAATTCTATGGTGTAGGAGGACCTTATGTCTATATGTTGCTTTTAATGGTTGATGAATAAATAACTGGCTTGGCCTATAGCATGGGAGGAGAAGGGCAGAATCAGAGAGAAGCTATGGAGCTGCCGGAAATAGATGCTGGGAAATTTAGCCGATAAGCCACAGTCATGTGGCAATATACAGATTATTAGAAATGGGTTAAACTAATATGTAAGTGTTATCCAATAAGAAGCTAAAGCTACGGGGCCAAGCAGTGTTTTAATTAATGGAGTTTCTGTGTGGTTATTTTGGTTCTGGGAGGCCAGGATGAACAAGCTGCCTCCATACTACAAATTGGCATAAATGTGGCGAACTAAAATCCACTTAAAAACCTGAGAGAGTTTAATTCTAGACACAAAAATATAGAGTTTAACACAGCTTCTTGCTGTTGCTGGCAGTGTGCCACAGCTTCTTTAAGAAAGGTTTTCCTGACTCAGCTAAAGCAGAAAAGCTTCACTGTTTTGAAATACCAACTTTCTGAGCTATGCTGCTAGTGTGATCTCTAGCTCTTTCAGGAGACAGAGCATTTGGATGGGATATGTGAGCAGCATGCTGCAACTTACTTGATGGCAATGTGTACCAGCTTTGTGCCTGGAACTGGGATGGTGTGAGGGGCCCAGAGGCATAAGTGACTCTGCTGGACTGTACGTAGCAAGCAGAAAGTACCATAAATACCATAGTAATTGTGCAGCTTAAGTTTTAAGAAGCACTTAGCATTTTAAAAGGTGATCCTGGGCAATAATGAATTACAGATATGCAATAAAGACAAATCCAGAATAGTCATATTGTTGGATAAAATGTACATAGACTTGAGAGAGAAAAGAAAAGCATATAAACAGTTATAAAAAAGAAGTAAATGGTTTAAAAAAATAAAACAAAGTCTTTAAAGAGACAGTAGAGTCAGAGATTAAAAGAAGTAAAGAAAAATAAGCCATGTAAAGATAGAAAATTCACAGAGAGTTTGTGGTGTAGGTGGTCCTTCTGTCTTTTGTTGTTTTCATTGGTTAATGAATAAAGAAACTGCTTTGGCCTAATAGGGCAGAACTTAGGTAGGTGGAGAAGACAGAAATGAACTCTGAGGGGAAGAAAGTAGAGTGAGAGAGAAGACATGGATCCTCCACCAGAGATGGATGCTGGTTAGAATCTCCAGTAAGCCACTGCCATATGGTGATACACAGATTAATGGAGATGGAAATAAGAAGTAAGAACTAATGGTCAAGCAGTGCTTTAATTAATACAGTTTCTGTGTGATTATTTTGGGTGTAAACTAGCTGGGCAGAAAGGATAAACAAGGGGCCATCTTCCTGTAACAAGTCTGGACAATGTATATCATTGTGTTTTCTTTGATTGTGAAGGAGTTAAGACATAGAGACATTTCATCACATGGGCTGCTAAACTAAACCGACATATATATCTTAAAGGTATCTTGATTTCAAAATATGGATCTAAGGATATGTTGCTTTGAGAAAGATGTCCTTCTTTTATTTCCACAGAGGATGAGAACCTGTGTATTGCTTCCAGCCTGGTGTGGTTTGATAGAGTATGACCTCCTAAAAGGTCGCTGTGAACACCCTCAAAAATTTATTTCACCCAACTGATGAGATGATCCTAGCACATAGGATAGACCATGAAAGACCTGATTAACAGTACCCCCAAACAGTAGAAAGCAGTATGGACAGAACTACACCCATATTCCAAAATATTGTTTATAATTGTTTTTTTTTTACATTTAAAGGGGGATACATTATAGAGATTTGCATTGTTATGCATCTTGGTTTATTGATACAAGTTTTAGGTCAATTTTGTTATATATATTTTTTTGCTCTTGATTAGGTATTGTGTTTGTGTACTTCATTTAAAAATGTAAGTATAATTAAGAAATATAGGTTAAAAGATAATCATCTATAATAGTCAAGAATCTAGCTTTCTAGATATATAGGGGTATATTTCAGTTAGTTAGGTATTCTTCACATCTTTTAGAGACCTACAGAACATGGCATTTAAATGGTTTAAGAACTTAAGACTTTCATGGCAGTGAGCCTGCTCCTTCCAGCACCAGTTACTTCAAGAGGAAAATGGGCATTGGAGAGGATCCTTATGGAGTTTGCTAGCCATTTGGGCAAGAAAATGTTCTTGTCAGATCTGCTTAACTGGATATGCAGGACCCACAAAGAAATGACTACTAAATTTGCCTAAAAGTGAAATGATCCTTTGGAGTCCCTGCTTTAGGTAAGAGTCTGCTAGATAGTCTGCATGACACAAAAATAAATGTGATGGACAAACTGTCAATTTAGGCAGAACTGTCTGAAATTTCCTGCTTCGTGGAAATATCTGCTGGACATTATCTGCCTGTTGGCTGAAGATGGATACCCCAACAATACAGAAAAGCTTTGGGGTCCAGGTAACAAGATGTCTCAATTGCAGAATTTTGGAAATTGCTTGCAATGCACTTCCTGTTTACTTAGATAATATTATATCTTTCTGGAGTCTTTAATGGAGTTGAAGAATAGACAGAGAGTAGATATAAATATTGTGACTGTAATTCTTGCTTGATAACTGTTTTGTTATATGTAATGTTGCTATTTTAAAGTTAAAGCCTTCCTTTTTGTTTAAAAGGCAAAAAAGAAATGGTGTGGGAAGTCCTTCTGTCTCTGTGTTGCTTTTATTGGTTAATGAATAAATAAAAGGTTTGGCTTATAGGATGGGGGGAAAGGGGCAGAATCAGAGAGAAGCCATGAAGCCGCTGAATATAGATTCTGGGAACTTTAGCTGGTAAACCGCAACCACTTGGCAATACACAGTTTAACAGAAATGGGTTAAATTAATATGTAAGAGTTAGCCAATAAAAAGCTACAGCTAAGGAGCTAAGTGTTTTTTTAATTAATATAGTTTCTGTGTGTTTATTTTGGTTCTGGGCAGCCAGGATAAACAAGAAGGCTCTGTATACAATCCTAGGAAAATGAGTTCAGAGATGTGTTAGTTACTTTTCTGTTTCTATGATAAAAATCATGATTAAGACAACTTAAAGAAAAAAATCCTGATTTGGGTTTATGTTTTCAGAGCAGAAGTCAATAATGGCATGGGAGGCATAGTAGCAGGAGGCTGGAAAAGGATGTTAAACATCATACAGTCAGCAACAAACACAAGAGGAGAGAGTCATCTGGAAGTGGGGCAAGGCTGTAGATTCTCAAAGGGGTCCACAAAGACATAGTTCCTTTAACAAGTTTGTACCATCTCCTCAAGCAGAGTTATAAACTGGCCACCCAGCATTTAAATACCTGAAACTATGAGAGATATTTCTCATCCAAACTACCACAAGAGCTCAGGGACCAAAATCAGTATATCAGGAGTTCTTTCTATAAACCTGTAAACGGTTTCTTTTTCTTGTTGTTTTTTTGTTTTGCTTTGTTTTCTTTCTTTTTTTATTTTTGTTTTTTTTTTTTCTAGAACAATGATTCTCAACCTTCCTCATGATACAACCTTTAATACGGTTGCTCATATTGTGGTGACCCCCAACCATAAAATTATTTTTATTGCTACTTCATAATTGTAATTTTGCTACAGTTATGAATCATAATGTGAAAATCTGATATGCAGGATATCTTATATACAACCCCTGTGAAAGGATTGATTGACCCTCAAAGGAGTTGTAACCCACAAGTGTGATAAATTTTATTTTACCCCAACATAAGTTGTCTTCAATATGCAGCTTCACGTGATGACTATTGAGTTATATGCACCACTGAAAAATCTCTGTCAAGAGGAATTCAATGTGGATGAAGATAGGAAGAAGGAGAAGACAGAAGACATCAGTTAGAGTCAGAACACGGAAAGCAGTTCTTGGTAGCTGGCTTCTGTGGGATTCTTAGTATTTCGCCAATGTCTCTAAGATCAATCTCAATAGTGAGCAAAATAAAATGGTGTACTCTGGGGATATCAAAAATATTTGAAACACTCTTCTTTGCAAAATGCCTAATGCTATTTTTTTTTTCTTTTGTTGCCTTGGGCTCTTCCTCTGTGGAGAGAGGAGGTTAGTTCTGAACCCTGAAGTTCCTGGAGTCTAAATACTCATGCTTTGAGATGCTGAGCCTCACAAACGGATGCTTTATTGTCTAGGCAGTAAAGAGCCAGGTGGTTCCTTATGGCTGTTTTCATCACACTGAGAGTGTGTTTGAAGGGACTGCTTTTCTGAGGAACACACACTTGACCAGTCTAGCTGTGACTCAGCCTTCAGACCAGTTGTCTATGGCAGGAATCTCCAGACTTGCCCAGTGAAGTGACAAGGTCACCCAAGTGATATGAGGAGGAAGAATGAGCAAGCACTCCTAAGAGACAAGGACTCCTAGAAGTGGTACTTTACTATCCTTGTACAGTCTTGTGCAGAAAAGAATCGTTTGGTTTTGTTTCCAGACCAGGTATGGGTTTTTTGTTCACAAAATTTTCTGCTCTCAAGGGTGGGGATATACTGCCACCTCCTGATTCCTTGCTTCCTTACAGCAAGAAATGCTACCCAAAATCAAAATGAAATTATATACATCAGAGTCTATCAGTGATTACTAACCTAATAATTCTGAATAGCTGACCTAATCTTGGGAGTGCTATAGAATGCAATGTTTATGATAATTCAGTTACACAAAGGGGATATTAACTAAAAACAGTAACCAATGTGCATAAGAAGCCCTTCAGCAAATTTTAATAACCTAGTTTTGCATAACAGAAAATTTTAGCCTGTAGTAATATTGTCAGTTTGCTATTTCATGTGAGGGGTTTGAGAGAGCTTTTTCATTGAGAGTTTATATGCATGCCACATGTCGATAATAAAACAGTATCTCATTAAATACTGCAGGCACTTGATATCACCAGGGAAAAATCAGATTGTACTTCATTGATTCATGTCATTAGGCCCTCTGATTAATTTTCTCCCATTGGAATGGTGAAGAGGCTAAAAGTTAATGCAGATATAAATAGAAAACATTCTGTATTTGATCAGGAAAGGGGTTTGGAACTGTGGTTTAGGAACAGTGTTTTATTTTGAAATAAATTAGTTTTTCTTTATAATTTTAGAACTCAGAGTGTTTCATAGTTGTAGTTTTATGTTTGTTTGTGTTTGGGCAATGTGTAGTTGTATGTGTGTGTGTGTGTTCATATGTGTACAGGTATGTGTGCATATGTATGTGTCTGTGGAAGCCCAAGGTCAATCCAAGTGACATTCCACTCACACTTTCTACTGCTTGTGATGAAGTATTTCACTTGCCTGAAGCCCATCAAATAGGCCAGGCTAACTTGCCGCAAGTCTTAGAAATCTGCTTGTCTCCTCCTTCTCAGTGCTGAGACTTCAGCTACTTCTATCACAACCACTCTCCCATTGGTCTAACTCAGGTCCTCATACATTCACTTTACTGATTGCAATCTCTCTAGATCCCTATAAGTGTCCTGAGAACCTCAACTAATTGTTTCAAATTTGTGTCTGTGATCAGTGCATGTGTAACATTTAATAAAGAAGACTCCATTTTCTGTTTTCACCTTGAAAACACTATAAACATCTGCAGCACTTTCTAGACATGGCATCCATTCCTCACTGCATTGTATTCCTCCAATCCACAGCTATATTTGGCTTTGATTTTGTCTTTGCATAACCAAAGCATCCTTTAAAATGTTTTATTGAAACCCTCACCTTTAAAAATCCTATTCTTTCAGCAACCAGGAGAGGGGATCTTGGCAGTTCTAGCCAACAAGGCTTTTAAAAATATTGATAGCCAGATTCAGATCAACTTATTTCATAAACCTAATGGGATAAAAAAAAAGAAATTCACTCATCTTCAGCATCCCCTCCCTTTGGTGTGTCCTTTTCTGTCAAGATACCAAACTCTCCCCAGGTTACTAAATAAAGTAAAAAACAAAATCAGTGATGATTCTGCCACAGATGATGAGAGGATATTCCTCCACAAGGTCATCCCCAGATATGCCAGAAGAGCAGAATCAAAAGGTGAGACCTCACATTGAATCCCTTCTGCATGTTCTAATCCTGGTGATAAAAGAATTTAAAACAGAATTACAAGATACAATGGGGTACACAGACCCCAAAATATTTACAGCACAACTCCCGTGCTTAAAGCTGAGGAAACATTGCAGAAGCAGGGGTGGGGCAGGGTAACTGTAAGAGACAGAGAACCAGGAAATCTGCTTTGATTCTGGCTCCTAGAAAGGACAGGGATGCTTTAACCAAGATACCTCTATAATATGGCCGCCTAAATAAGACCTGAACAATGACAACATCAAGATATGTTGAATGGAAATAGTAAATCTCATGGGGTCCCTTTAATGGATTAATAAAATTTGCTGCAGAATCCCTGATGGCAGCGGGCAGCAGAAATGCTGCAGGTCCCCAAGTGGTGGCAGGAAGAGGGCCATGTGGTGGCAGGCAGGGGGTAGTGGTCCAAGAGCAGCCATTCCAAGCAGCGCACGAGACCACAGGACAGGTCTCCAAAGGTGGCTGGTCCCCAGCAGCGTCCCCAGCAGCGTCCCCAGCCACAAGCCATGTGGCAGAGGTGGGTGAGAGACTGATGGATAGGCACACCATGCATTGTGAAGTTGGATATTTATTTAGTGGTTATGGAAGGGAAGGGAGAAAAGGAGAAGAACAGAAAGGCAGAGGGAGAGAGAGAGAGAGAGAGAGAGAGAGAGAGAGAG
>NW_026068011.1:5011226-5021609 GCF_014885135.2 Alexandromys fortis | reverse complement strand
GAGGAGAGGAGAGGAGAGGAGAGGAGAGGAGAGGAGAGGAGAGGAGAGGAGAGGAGAGGAGAGGAGAGACCAAAGCTGCCTCTCCAAGAGGGAGCAGGAAAAGGGAGAGAACTCAGCCTGGAGGCTGGAAGCTAAAGATCAGCTTGCCTCAAGGGATGGAGGAGGGAGTAGGCGTGGCTTGTCTCTTAAAGAGACAGAAAAATTATTACTGCTCCACCCATAGACATAAACTACAGGCAGCAAAAGAACGCTAAACACAGGAAAGAAATATTCTTCTCTTTTGTCCGAACAGCTTTTCTTTCAAATGTTCACTGGGTAATGTGTTGTTGGTCAAGTTCAAGGCCTCTTTCCTATGGCACACCATCAACATTGATTATGTTACCCCAGTCACGCAAACCATAGGACCATGGTTCAGCAGGACCAGTCCCTTCAAACACTCATAGATGGAGTAGGTGTTGTGGTGTGCCAGCTCAAAGGCCTAGGTGTGTACCTGAGTGGCTATTGAGTTGGTCAGTCTGACCACTGAGGTCACTCTCTTCAGGCAAGTGGTGAGACCATGTTTCCCATGTGTGTGGGAAATCTGGCAATTTCTGTGCTGGGATGGGATCAACTTTTTTGGTGAGAGGGGATGGCTCTCCTTGGGTCAGCGAGGGGCAGGAACTGCTCAGTGAGCACCTTGTACCTCAAATCATGGTTCAATACAAGGTTCACATGGGCCCCTGTGTTAACCTGAACAATAAACATCAACACAGACCCAACTAAGGCAGAACCACAGTTCCAGACATGGCCAACAGCAGCAACTTGGGCCCAGGTGTCACCATGGAACTGGATGGCATCATATATGCCTCATTGATCAGCATGGGCCCACGAGCAGCTTTGTTCTGGGATTCCAATATGGTCCTGGGTGTCTGTAGGGATCCCAAGCACTCCCGTGCCCCCTGATGGCAGCAAGATCCACATACCTGACACACAGCAACTCCCAATGCTGTAAGAATGAATGAAGTGGCAATTGAGAGGCAACTACAAAACAATGAAGGGTTTGTTTCTTGCTGTTTTTCCTCTTTGCTGTCTTTAATTTGCTAATTTGTTTTTAATTGTTTTTATAATTGAATTGATATTCTTATTTGTATTTCATATTAATTTATCTTATTATTTTTCTTTTTTATAATTATCTTAATTTTATTATCTTTTGTCAGTTTTCCTTTGCAGGTGACACCACCAGGGTAAGGGGTGGGAGATGGGTGAGATTGGAGTATGTGATGTAAAATTCCCAAAGAATCAATAAAAAAAATTAAAAAGAATTAGAGAAATAAAAAAAAGAAAATTCTATTACAAAACCCATTATTTTGTATGCTAACATAAAATTTTAATTTAAAGGTACTTTTTAAAACTAGATGGGGGTAGCGCACTGTGACTTTGTTTCTTCTTCAGGATCGTTGGCTGCATTGGTCCATGGGAGTGAAGGAAGCAGAAGCAGGGAACAGGGTTAGTATGGCTGTGGCTATGATGGAGACAGTCCTCCAGGAGACAGCCTTCAGTGAATCAGATCAACTTTATTCCAGAGTATAAGGAATATACAGGATTGGGAAGCCTGGGGAACAAACCCTAATTTGCATTAAGTGGCATGCTCCTATCACAAGGCTTAGCATATGGCAACATGGTCCTATAGCAGAGCTCCTAGCACAGATCTTCTAGCAGGAATCTGTGCTGAGAGTCAAGCTAAGGATACATCAGACACCTGGCTTAGAGACAACTTTCAGATAAGGTTAGTCCTCCAGACATAGGGAAATTCTCCAGGCAAGGGCTGGTAGTGAGCAGGAAATTTTGCTAGACAGGGAGGGAGTTTCCAGGTTGCCAAGCTTTTTAGAAAAAAACTTCCAGGCCATGATAGACTGAAACCTCTGACAAGCCAGCAATGCCTTCCAAACAGTACACGGTTTTAATCCCAGAATTTGGAAGGCAGAGGCAGATGAATCTCTGTGAGTCCATAGCCAGCCTGGTCTACAGAGTGAGTTCTGGGATAGTCAAAGTTACACAGAGAAACCAAAACAAAGCAAGACAAAAGGTCCATTTTTAAAACTGCACTTAAATGGGTGATTCTGACCAAAAAGCAACCTTGAGAAGCTAAGATAAACAAGAGAAACAAGAAACACCCATGTAATGACATTTCAATTATATTTTAATAAGTAAAGACTACCTGAAGATCTGAGTGCAAAAGAGTCCCACTGGTCAGCCTTATAGACCAGATTATGGTAACACACACCTTTAATCCCAGTAGCCACAATAACATACACCTTTAATCCGAGTAGCCACAGTAACACACATCTTTAATCCCAGTAGCCACAATGACGTGCACCTTTAATTCCAGTGGTGCACACCTTTAATCCCAGCTCTAGAGAGGAATACAAGACAATAGGAGACAGCTCTAAGACACCAAGTCTCATCCTGAGATTCCTGGAGGCAGGAATGCCACTTTCAGACTGAGGTCAAGGTAAGAGCCAGTGGTTGACTGTTTTGCTTTTCAGATCTTCAGATTGAACCCCAATTTCTGACCCTGAACTTTTATTAACTGTGTAACACACCAAGGACCTTGCATGTGCTAAGTATGCATTCTCACATCTGGCCTCCTGTTTTCACTCCCTCTCATGGTTGAAACTTTCTGTCTATGGACACTGGGGTGGGGTGGGAGACAGGAATGATGTAGACATAGTTCTTGTATATGAAGTTTTCAAAATAAAATGTAAAAAGCCACAGGCAAAGATAATATTCTCTAATACCAAATGATCAGCCCTGAAATTATATGCATACAAGTAAGACTAAACACACAAAGCTAGATATGTGTGTGTATATGTGTGCTTGTGTATGTGTTTATAACAATAACATCTAAATAAAAAGAGGCAATGATTTCAAGAGCAAGTGGGGAGTACATGGGAGGGCTTGAAGGAAAGAAAGGGCATAGGGAAGTGATATAATGATATTTTATTTGAAAAAAATATAAAAATATTATATTAACAGAATAACAAAAATAAATTACTTTTAAAAAGAAAGTCATTATAAATTTGATCAGCACTGGTCATATTCATGTATAGAAATATCACAACAAAGTTAATATGTATAGTTAGCATGTACTATTGCTTTTCAAATCAAGCAAAATAGACTCACAGGAAACTCAAAGAAAAGTTAATTGGTTTTCAAGAGAGCAAACAACAGTAAAGAGAAGGTGGAGAATGGCTGAGAGCTACACAGCTGATAGGGGGAGGAAAATGGATGGAAGAGAATCTTATGGGGCAGGTTCAGCCCTGAATGGATGGACACAGTTTCATGTTTGTGATTTTAAAGGAACGCCATCCAGAGTCAGCATAGGGCTTTGTCAGTGTGGTAGGAAAAGGAAAAGGTAACACCATTTGTGTACAGCAGAATGTAGTCAGGCTTAGCTTTCAAAATGATCACATATCTCATGAACATGATAGTCTCTCATGTTGTTATGTATGCAACTATGTCATAATTCTTTTCAGTTTGGACTTTTTATGAAACTATTTGAACAAGGGTTTCTATTGTAACTATCGCCTTGGAATTGAAACATTCTGTCCAAAAGAGAGGACAGAGGCTACAAAGATTCAGCAACTAAGTGAAACACATCTGGCACAGGAAGCTCATAAAAGTTACAAGATTCACAGTACCCTATTCCAAGGATACTTGGGAAGTAAATAATTTCTGGAAAAGAAAACTTCTTAGTGTGGCTGCCTAACAAATGAGCAGGAAATTCTATTATTTGAACATTCATGTTGGGATGGGCTTTTTTCAGTGACATAGATACCTTTGGAGTGTGAATGATGCCTCTAGTACTTACTGCATATGCAGTCTGGGGAAAGCAACTCAGGCCTTTGGGACTCCATTTCCTGAAATGTTACATGCTTGTTCTTGACATGAGGATGATATCATAACTGTGAGTCACTCCTCCATGTGCTGAGGCCCTAGACACATGAGCCTCATTGTCCTCTTCTCACCCTTCTTACTTTCTTATAAAAGACACAAACAAAGGGAAAGTTACAACATTTCTTTTAAGCTAAAAAGTATAAGTGGACCTCATACCAACCCAGATATGACTCTGAAGATAAAATTCAATTTGAAACAAATACCCCCATAACCTAGATTGTGTCTGGCAACTAGTGCATGGAATGTCAATTGTGAATTGCATTAGCAAGAACACAGATCAAGTTTCCAACTTTGCAATCGATTTTGTCATTGTACCCTCTACGTGGACAGCATTGAGATTCAGGAGTTTCTTGTCATTTTAATATTCTAAAAATACATACATGTGTACATATACATTGAAACAAAGTTTCTTCTTGGATGGCCCTCAGATGGTAACACTAACTGAGGAGTTTGACTAGTCAGAAATTGATTGTCTTGAGTTATAGAAAGTGTGGGATTAAAGTGCAGCCAGAACCATGTTACCTCTGCAATGATATCTTCTGTTGAAAACATTGGTTTTCTGAAGATTGTCATTCTAACCTTCCACCTTCAGTTGGTTTTGTCTTTATAAGGTCTCCAGTCAAATTTGATTAGGAAACTATTCCTCCTCTATATGACCTCCTATTAACTAATTTTATCTTCAATGACCCTCTTTCCCTGTGAGGTCATGTTTTGAAATTCTAGGAGACTTTAATGTACATTTTACAGTTCAACCCATAACAATATCACTTTTTCTTATTCTTGGATTTTTGGAGTTTAATTACTTAGCTAATTAATTTGTGTGTGAGAGGGGTGTCAGATGGCAACCAGCAGGATGTGACTTTCTCTTTTCACCATATGTATCCTGGGTATTGAACTTATGTTTCCAGGCTTCATTCAAATATTGTCACCAACTGAGACATCTCGCCATCCAATAATTTAATTTTTCTAATGAAAAGCCAGATATCCCTTGAAGGACTTCACCTCTAAAGTCTTAGCAGCTTGACAACTATATGTTCTACACATAAACATGTCAAGCCTTTTGGGGGGAGTTTTTAGCAATAGACACAGATACTCCCCATACATCTTGAGTGTAGACTGGCCCTCCTCCATCATTAAAGGCGGTCCTCTTCTATTAAATATGCCTTTCCAAGGAAGAAACATGTCAAGTAGCGAGGAAGAAGAGCTATTGTTACATAGCCTTGTAGAAGAGCTGAATTAACCCTGGTTGACAGATCACAGTCATATCTCCCCCACACCCCACCATAGATGTTCTGAAGTGAGCAAATGAAATAGAAAGACAAATGATTAGAAAGACCTGGGATTAAGTTAAGTTTAGTGCATATTTTAGGGAAAGGTAGAGTGACTAAAGTAGTTTTCTTATCTATTAAAGGAGAATATTGGTGTCTACCATTCAGAGTTAATATGCTTTTAAAATATAAAACACATAACTTTGTGTTTAGCACATAGCATTTCTGCCTTTCCTCTACTTGGCAGAAATAGGCTCTGTCTAGAGGCTCTCCTAGGATATGCCTCTACTGCAGAAACAATTATCCTAAGGCCCGATGTCCACAGCCTTCACTAAGGTAATCATACCTATAGTCTTTTCTCCAGCCTTTTCATGTTCTCTTTTGCATGAAAGCAGTCCATACCTCCCTACTCATAACACAGAATCAGAATAATCAGTCTTATTTAAAAGCAGACGTTTTACTAGCTTGTGTTATCCTTGGAGATGACATGGCTTCTCACATGACAAAGCTGGTTTCTGAGCACTCCACTGTGTGACACCGGAATTGGCAGTGGTAAGAACTCATCACTCGAACAACTGCAAGGCAATGGGAAGTGAAAATCAGTGACTGAGGATCTGTCTGCTGCCAAAGCCAGGCAAGGAAAATTAACCCACCTCTTTAATCACAATTGTGCATCCCAGAACCTTCAGCTGACAGAAATGATAATCATTTGGTCCATTGATTCTGGGATTAATCACTGGAGTTAATCTTGGCATGTATTGATTCCATTTCTGCTGGCTGTAACTACAGTGTTCAAATTACTTCTTCCAAGTCTGACAGGAATGGGTTCACAAAACAAAGGAATTCGAAGATGAGCTATTACACCTGACAGTTCTGCACAGCCCCTAGTGACAGCACTGTCTACCCATCTTTCTGCAAGAGGGGCCCCTAATAGAACAGGCACCTGTTCTTGCTGTTATATACCACTGTTCCATAAAGCAGACCCATCAGTGTCTAGAAGACTTGAGAGTAGTTTTATCTCAAAGAATCTGAGCTCAACATTAGGCTGCAAAGGAGTGAATTATGTAGGCAGTATGTCCCATTGCACAAACGTGGCCTCTGTGTTAAAACATCAGCAACTGTCACCGTGCAGATCTACAGTAGTGGCTGAACCAACTGACCACTAGCCTCGGAAGCTTCCTTCTGAAAATATAAGTTTGCTACATAACACACACTGGGTCACTCCTTCCTTAACGCAGTCCATGAACTTTTGGCTGTTACTAAAGTGCCCAAATTACTTATTTCAGTTTGGAATTTAAAGTGCTCAGAAAACAGAGGAATCCACTATAGCCTTATAGGTAGTGTGGGATATTATTTACTAGCTATACTGTTATGACTTGTTAAAGGGACATAGCACACATAGAGGCTGAAAGGTACATTGTATTTGAACCATGAATGACTTTATGAAATTTATCATAAGCAGAAGCTTACAGGAGAAGAAAACCTTCACCTTTGTTAATGAAGATTCTAAAAGGCTGACTGGATACTGAATAGCCACGATTGTGGAGAACTGTAATGTTATATGTCTGGATACTAATTATCTGGGACTGTAATTATCCATTAAATTAGACATTCTTTGCCCACCTCAGCTTTACCCACCATAAGAACTTTGTGCCTATCTAATGAAATCATTTTGCAATGAATGAACTTCTAGCTTCCAACCCAAAGGACCAATGTTATCAGACATCGTCTCAGACCTATAGCAGAGACTTCCTTGCTTTGCTGAAACCCACCTACATGATGATCCGCTAGCGTACTTCAAAATTACTGCTTTATTTTGTTCTGTTACTATCAAAACCTTCCTGAAATTGTTGTTAAATTTGAGCAAGTGCTTAGGATACCTCAACCCATGATTCATGGTAAAAAGTCACTTATATTTAGATAGAGAACAAACTGTATCTTATCTCTTTTGACATGAAAGCCCAAGATTCACATTGGCAGTAGGAAAAGTCTCAAGATGTAGTAGCAAACAGCAAGAACAAAAGCAGTAGAAGTGATGAAAGGCAGAGATTCAAAGCTAGAGGAGAAATGATGGGCAAAAGCAGCTTTGCCCACTGGTGAGTGCTGTGAAACTTCTGTGCCCGCAAACTGGTACACATTAAATAAATAAATAAATAAATAAATAAATAAATAAATAAATAAATAAATAAATGAGTAAACGAATAGAAAACTGTTTTCAGAGAATAAAAAGTAACTAAATGCAAGCGTATCTATCATAATATAGAATTTTACTTTCACAAGATACAATAAAGAGTTGTATGGACTTAACCTCTGCTAAATGTATTTTTTTAAAGCAAATCTCTAGAAATTTGTTAAAGGCACACAGCAACTAAAACATTTTTATTTGTTTGGAATCTATCAAATCCTTGTCAAAATTGTAAACTGGTGGCACGAGACTTAATCACTCCCCTTGTCACTCACCGACAGCTCAATTCAAGAGGAGTGTAAAGAACTGGAGGCCACACTCATATCTAAATAATGCATTTAATTGAATCCAGAAAAGTCCAGATTTATGTGATAAATTGTTCTCTTTCTCCAATATACAAATGGCAAAAATACAGAGGAAAGAAAAATCTGACTTTCCTGTCTGATCTTTGTTTGTGCAAGGTGAGAAACAGAGCTTCTCTTCCAGGGGCTTAACATGGCCACTATCATGGACAGAGGTTACACTGCCAACCCACTGAATAGCCTTGGCTGTGTAATCACAGAAATAAAACAAGCAGATCAATACTGTGATCACTTGGTCTGTGGCGATGACAGTGGACTGCTAACACTCCCCAGCAGAATGAGAAAGGACAATGTTAGGGGACCCCTATTCTTTTTCTCAATCCACATTGAAACTGCTAAATTATATAGGAGGAGAAAGACTAGCTGAAGGTCAAACTCGGTTGTTGAAAGCTTTTCTTCCAGAGGTCGCCTGTGCTGCTATTGGGTTTTCTAGTGGCATAGCTATTTTGGAGTCATCTATGCTGTGATAAGCAGCCCCCTACTCATGCTGCTGCAACAACAACACAAAAGGACAGTAAATTCACTGGTTTACTAAAATGGACATGGGCAAAATGATTCTTTAGTCTGTCATTGGTGCTGTATTTGAGAAGTATTTGTTTACATTGTACCAGGAACAAGTAAGCAACCCCGAAATTCCATTCCTAGCAGTAAGCAGACTCCTTGATTTTCAATAAGTCGAGGTACCCAGTCTTTTTCTCTGGCTCTGATTATTGAGTCACAGGTTATCATATGATTTGAAGTTTGGTGTTTCTAATCACATAGAAGTATATTTTTTTTAGATTTTTCTGGAAAAGGATGAATCAATAGTACATGTTTTTCACCTGGACATGTTTGTGTATGTATATATACCCGTTAGCACAGCAGCAAAATGTTAAACCATAATGGAAACAGAATCTAAGGAACAAGCTAGTAGCGTAGAGAAAGTGTGTCACAGAAGATAGGAGATGGGCTCTTGAACAAACTGTCCGTGATCCCCAAATCAAAGCTCTTCAATGAGTTAAGACATCTCCTTTATTTCACAAGCCTAAGTCAAAAGAACCTATGACTTACAGAAATCTTTCTGTAGGGTTCCCAGGTAGGCAGCCCCTGGAAACAGACACTGCTCTTAAAGGTTAGATAACAGCTGTATCGCCAAAGAACTGATCAAGAATAAAGATTCCAGATTGCATCTTATCAGACACCAGCTCTCCTAATTGAGGAAGCACCCCCCACACACACACATTTTAGGGAGTAATAGGCATTCAACATGAGAAACAAAACTAAGTGGTCAGACAACAGGCAAGTCTTATATGTTTTTATTGACAGGTGTATTTGATAACTTTTAGATCTCTGAGACTCCTTATGACTATGTTAAGTTTTTGTTTTCATCACTATCCAGCTCAGAAAATATATTACTTTCTCCTGCTGGGAGGTCAACAGTGTTCAAACTGCAATCAGCCTTAAAACAAATACAACTTGGATGGCTTATATGCGGAAAGGAAGTCGCTGCTAAGCAATGCTCCACACACTCATTCAAATTACTGAAAAAGAGAGATGTTTAGAGATGGAGGTTGGGGTTGGAGAAATGGCTCAGTATATAAAGCAGATCCCACATGAGAGTTGGATATAGTGGCATGCGTCTGTAATCCCCCTGTACCTACAGTGAGATGGGAGGCAGAGACCAGAGAATTTTCCAAAGGTCACTGGCCAGCTGGTCTGGCATAAACAGTAATAAACAATCAAAAAAACTTCATCTCTGAATGAGGCAGAAAGTAAGGACTGACAGCTGGAGTTGTCCTCTGACTTCTACAGAAGCACCATGACACAGGCACACTACAAACATATACATCACACATGCAGACAAAATTTTAAAAAAGGTGGAAAGTCTGGCTAGGGTTTATTACTTGAGGCACACAGCACAAGAATACACACAACACACACACAGATGAATTAAGAAGAGGGGAAGAGAGAAGTGAACAAAGGTGGAGGTAGAGGGGAAAAAGAGAAGGATGGAAGAAGGGAGGACGGCATGGAGGGTGGAGAGAGAAGGAAGGAGAGGAGGGATGGAGGGAGGAGGTTTCCATGCTGGCATCCAAATTACGGCATAGCAGAGGACAAGCATTAAACTTGAACTCCTAATCATCCTCCCTCCACTTCCGAAGTACTACTGGTATCTCAGGTATGCATCAAAATTTTCTTTGGAAAAGTAAAATCTCTCCACTTCCCTTTTTAGGTAATTGTCTAAGCGGGAAAAATACTTTTTAAAAAGGCAAGAAACAGGAGAGACAGCCCTATCAAAATGTGACTCTGTGCTTACATTTTCCAGTTATTAATAATATCTGTACATTTAGAATGAGGTTTTTATTTATTTATTTTTCTTTATATAAAAAGAACAAACTATTTTTTTCATTTTACATACCAATCCCAATTCCTTCTCCCTCTCCTCCTCCCATCCCCTCCACCTATCCCTTCACCCCACCCACCATCAATTCTTCAGAGAAGCTAATGCACATTGCTTTAGATTGAGTCTACTATGAACCAAAAAGGCTCTCACCAGCATCACCAGCATCAGATCTTATGATGTCTTCATCATGGACTTCTCAGCCTTCAGAAATGTGTGAAATTCCAGTTTGTTTGTTTTTTTTTTTTTTTT
>NW_026068011.1:5000614-5009386 GCF_014885135.2 Alexandromys fortis | reverse complement strand
CACCTGGACTAGCCCATTTCTAATAATGTGTTTAAGCACCCCAAGGTGCGCTTATCGGGAAGATTCTAGCCTACGTCCATCCTGAGGTGGAGCTTCATCGCGTGTGTCTCTGAGAGCAGAGCTATCTCACGTCTGTCTGAGGAGTCTTACCTCACTTCCTCTTCCTCCTGTTTACTCCTCCCACCTATGTTTTAACCTATCAGGGCAAGCAGTTTCTTTATTTAATTAACCAATGAAATCAACAGATTGATATATGACACTCCCACGTCAAGCGTATCTATCCCTTTCACAAATATATGTCTCACTGTGTCTTAAGATATCATTAAAGACATAAATAATAAGTCTTCTTAATTATTGTCCTGCCCAATCCCCCAGAAACTCACAAGCTACAGATGTCTGGGAAGAAGAACAACAACTGAGGAAAATGCTTGCATCAGATGGCAAGTCTGTAGTGCATTGTGTTGGTTACTGATTGCTGAGGGTCACCCAGGCTCACTGCAGGTGGTGCCACTCCTAGGAAGGTGATTCTGGGATGCATTAAAAAAAAAGGCAAGAGAAAGCCAGGATGAGCCAGCCAGTAAACAGCATTTCTCCATTTCTTTCCTGCTACGTATCCTGATGCAAATCTTTGCTCCACTGTAGTTCTCTTCATCTTTCAAAGTCCATTTAAATATGTTACCACATCTGCAGGGGCAAGTCAGACTTCCAGGACAGATTAAACTGCCCTCCCAGTTTTCCCATGACACTTGATACATCCTTAAATTGATACATGGGCCACAAACCACAATTACAGCAAACAATTTATATATTGTGTTCATTTTTTTCTTAGTTTTCTGATTGCAGGATTTAACCAAGAAGTCTATTATGATGTTTTAAAAGTTAAAGGATAAATAAATTAATGACCCTAATATAAAGACTTAAAGAGAAAAAGACTAAATTTTAAGCATTAAAACATTGAAGAGATATTGTCACTTACTCTAATTGGGGTGAAGCAAAGGAGAAAGATTGGAAAAGGAGGGAGGAAGAGAAGACTTAAATGAAGACAGAAGTGAAGAGGTGAGGGAGGGAAGGATGAGAAAAGAGGAAGGGAGAGGATGGAAAAAGAGAAGAGGAAGAAGAGGAGACAAGCTGCAAACACACAGTATCACATTGTCATTATGTGTCTGTGTCCTTCAGAGAGGGTCCTTGGAATGGCCCTGAAATGACATTCAGAAGTTCAGGGCCTAGCTTACATATTTTATGGATCTGTTTGTATGGATTCTTACTAATGACATGCATATGTGCTTTTGTGTGCTGTGCACATGATGACAACTTGAATGAGCCTGTTTGTTTCTTCTCTATGTGGATTCAAGCATCAGACTCAGGTTATCTTGCACGTATGGCAAGTGCCTTTACCTGCTGAGCCATCTTGCCAGCCTTCACAGAGTTTTGTTTTAAAAAATGTGTGTTCACTAAAGTGCCCATGGGGTTAAGAAAGAGCCTTATGGGTTTTAAAGGTTGTTTGAGGCCTAATGACTAAAGCTTGACCAACTAAAGGTTGGTCAGAATTAGCATGTTGAACAGCATATAAAATCCTCCTAGGGTTTTCTTAATCCATTTGCAAGACAGATGTTCATTGCCCTCCTCTGTGTCTGACTTAACACTCCATGACATCCAAAACCTTTAAAATATATTCCCAGCAAGTGACTGATTTCCACCAGTTCAAACTGTGGCTGTTATTAGCATCTCAAAAGTGTATCAGAGTTTTTCCTGTTTGCAATGCCCCCACACACAATTCCTATGGTCTTCACTTTATAATCAGTTCATTGCTGTAGGATTTTATTTGTTCTGTAACTAAAATAATCTCATGTTACCACTTTTAAGAGGACCAAGTTACGTGAGGTAACTGGAGTCTGTGTTCCAGTACCATGGACATCAATATTTGTCCGCAAATTCAACTATTTTTTGCTCTCTTCAAGGCCAGAATTGTGTTTGCTTAGACAAACTAATCAGCAATTTTAACATTTCCTTTCAAAATGACAAGTTTTGGAGCAAAGAGATAGCAAGCGCCAGAAGGTCATACCCAACAATAGAAAGGTGGGTAAGGACACCATGATGTCACATGGCTGCACCGAGGGAGGCACACAGCTTATACAGAGGGTCCACCATCCTGTGACTCTGTACCTGCCCACAGGAAACAGAAGACTCAGAGCTACAGCAGATCTTCTTGTGGGTGGGGAAAGCTGCTTTGGAGACCAAGACTCTTTCCTGTGCTTATGTTTCACAGCAACTTCATTTGTAAATGATGCTCCAGCTAGGAGCTGCATTCTCAGTTTTTTTTTTGGGGGGGTGGGGATGGCTGGACAAAACTATCACTCCCGTGTGGCTTGCTGTTTGGTCAGACTTAACATGAGTGGCTCATAACTGGTTAACACCTAAAATTAGCGTAAAATGATAGGGGAAAAAAAGAAAGAGAAAAACCAGTACTTTACCCAGTAAAGATAGTCCTCACTCATTTCAAATACTGCAACCCCAGTGGTCATAGAGGTCAGAGGTGCAACCAGTGTGTTTTGATCTATTAGCTTCTTCACACTTAGCTGTGTTTCAGAGTAAATCTGTTTACCTTTGGTTGTCTTTCTTAAATTTCTAGCTCATTCTTAGCCAAGATGTTCTGTGTAGTGTGTAACTGCACTGGGAAGAATTCACCGTACTTCCCTGCAGTGTCTGGGGTCAAGGGTCCTGGGAAGAATGCTGAGGATCAACCACTTCTCAATAGAGATTGTCGGTCTCGGGCGCCGGCGCCTCTGGTTCCTGATTCTTGTAAGTGCCTCCCCGATAGTTATTCCTCGACTTATTCTTCCCTACTTTTCATTTCCTCCACCCTGTGTATCCTTTTTATTTTTTCACCATCTTCCTAAAGTCCTTACTTTTTAACTGCAAATGTTGAGACTACTGCTGAGTTTCTCCGAACGGCCACCAGAGGGTGCTCTAAAGTATTGCTGCTCGCTGATGCTTGGAGGGCCTCGCTGCAGTTTGTCTTTTTTGTTTTGTTTTGTTTCGTTTCGCTTTGCTTTGTTTGGTTTAGTTTAATTCCTCAAATGGTCATGTCTCCCTTTCCCAAGAAGCTAACTACAATTTTTTTTTTTTTTTTTTTTTTTGATGCAGGGGTCCACAATCTTTTCCCCAGCCCAATAAAATTCTCAGATGCGCACGTCTGCAGTCTTCAACCACTTTCTTCAGCTACCAAACATCCAGCAGATAATCCCGGCGTCTGTATTTCAGGCAGAGAATTCTTCTTTGTTGCTGCACCATGGCCAGGCACCACAAATCTTGTTCCTTGACAAGACGCCAGACCTTGACGAGATGGGACCTCATCTGTCATTATTTGGGTCTAAATTTATCCCCAACGATCAGAACGCACCACCCACAGATGTCACTGCAGGCACGCAGGTTGTAAGTCTATCAACCCCCCTAGTCCTGGTCTTATCCTGAAAGTTTCTAGCTCCACCTCGAGAGTCTGTGCTATACCTTAGCTAAGTGGCCCAGATTTCCAGGTATTCTAGACCTGCCCAGGTGGACAACGGTTCTGAACCTAAAGTTCTCAGAAATCCTGCGGTTGATCCAGGCTCGGGCTTCAAAGGCAGTCTTCTCTGACACCCATGGGTCTCCAAGGGCTTAAGAAGAGGGGGATCCAGACTTCAGGAGAGTATTTTTAGGGTGCAAACTCTTGCCTTCTCCTGATGCCCAACTCTCCCAGGCTCTGATTTGGGACACCGGGGCTGCTTTCTTTTAAAGGCAGTTAGGAGCAGCTCCTCTACAGTGGGATCAGCGAGGGGAATGGTCAGTCTGCACCCAGGCAGTCAGCATGCTCAGTTGCAGAAGGGTGCAGCAAGGATTGTTGGTGCTCCAAGCCCCAAGGAAGATTAAGTGGAGTTAACCCATAAAGTGTTTGCATGCAGCATCTAAGACATGCTGAATTTTGACACAAATAAGTCGTCAACATTGTGTTACTTTACTTCCTAAAACCTCATGACACAGTATCCTGCGCTATTCCTCTGAGGTGGGGGTGGGGATATGGAGTGAGGGGAGCCCTTTTAGACTGGTTTCCAGGGTCCAGGAGAGTTTTTCCTCATTGACTTTCAGTTCCCTCTATAGACACCAAGTTTTTAATCAATGTTTCTCTCTCCTTAAGTGCTAGAACTTCAAAGCCTCAACTTATTAAAGACTAGGAAAAGGGAAGGGGGAGAGGGAGAAGGGAAGAAGAGAATGAAAGTGAAAAGTGGGGGAGGGGATAAGAATAGAAAATAGAAGAAATGGCAGGAAGAAAAGTTGTACTTTAGCAAAACCTGAACCCCAACTTCTGATACTTGTCCTGAGCGGGGATAGTACTCTTTGTTTTTGACCTGTTTCTAACTTGGTAAATTGTAGACAACTGATAGTAACATAAGTAACTTGCCTTTTATAGACACGCCCTTATTTCCTTTGGACATAAACCTCTCCTCTGCTCCCACTGGTAGAAACACATGTTTAATGATGATTTTTCCAATCTGTTCAATAACCTTGTTGTATTATTTTTAAAGCTCTCCTAACCTCCTAGTCTTACTTTGTTAGCCTTAAACAGCATTGTATTTGTGCTTCTTCATAGCCCACATCTTTCCCTTAACTCACAAACGTATAAATTAGTGATCCTCAACCTTCCTAGTACAGTGACCCTTTAACACAGCTCTTCCTCTTCTGGTGAACTCCAACCATAAAATTGTTTTTGTTGCTATCTCATAACTGTGATTTTGCTACTGTTATGAACCACTGAACCATATTGTAAGTAACTGTGTTTTGGGATGGTCTTAGAGGCGACTCCTGTGAAAAGGTCATTCATCCCCCAGAGGGGTCTCGACCCTCAGGTTGAGATAAGTTTGTTGTAAATGTTATCCAATAAAACCCTACCTGACTGTCCTTCTGAGCACACTGTAAGAAGGAGAAAACAGATCCCTTTCCCTGACTCCAACTCAGCTCCACACAGCTGACCTGTACCTGCAGCTAATGTTACCAGCACCCTCTGCCTAGTAACTTCACCTCAAATTCCCCACTTCCAGCCCTCAAAGGACAATGGATCTTCGCTTGCCACCAGAGGGCGCTCAGGCCCTGCTGTGAGCAGCCTCTTCATTTGGTTCTACCCCTCTCACTACGTTCCAACTGTTTTGTCAACCCCTTCCGCTGTCTTCTCATTTGGAGAGTGCTGTCTCTTACACACACCAAATTCTCTGCTTGTTATTAAGCTCCAGCCCCAAACTCTTCTCACTTTTCTTCTCAGAGTCCCAACTTGAAACCTCCTGCCGCCTGATCCTGCCCCCTTTCTACCTTGTGAAATCCAGAAAACAAGGATTAACGGATTTAATTAGAGAAGCCAGCCGCTGAGATGGTAAATGACAACAGGGGAAAAAAATGGAAACCAAACTCAAATCTTCTGAAAACAGCAGATACTTGGCTGCCTTGCCCTCTATCAAGCCCTCTAAAACATTTTGATGATAGATTTTTCTATAATAAATATAATTTATTCCTAAGAGTTATCTATATTTGAAAATATGACATTTTTTTATGGTTGTTTTGGTTTTACTTGTTTTGAGATGGAGTCACACTGTGTTGCTCAAACAGGTCTTGAAGTTAAAAACTTTTTTCTTCCATCTCTGAAGTGCTCAGATTCTAGGCATGTGCTACTATGGTCAGCGAGAAAACATGTTCTTTTTTTACATTAATTTATTTTCTATGTGTGCACAGTGTCTGTGTGTACTCATGCCCTAGGATGCGTGCAGGGAGGTGAGAGCACTAGGAGGGCAAATCAGCTTCTTTCTTCCACCATGGATTCTGGGGATTAAACTCTGGCCATCAGCCTTGATGACAAGTGCCTCTACCCACTGAGCCATCCCACGGGCCCACTTTAGATTCTTACAAACTTATCTATAATCTTTATTTTCTGGTCACTCCACCCATTTGTATTACTAGAAATCACAGGAAAGTGGAAATAAATAAATACAACCACCCTTTACTTTCACAAAGAGAACACAAAAATAGATACAAACCAATTAAGTAAATGCTAGTTAAACAAGCGCATTTGACGTCTTTGATTTCTGCAAACTCATTGGGAAAGCTGCTTTTCCCTGCCACAGGAAGGCCCTTGGTGAGTTAGTTAAGAGGAAGGTGGAGTGCTCACATCGGCTGTGTTACTTGGGCTTTCAGCTTGGTAACTGCTTTGTTTATAGTCATCCTATCCACAGGAGGCATTGGCTTTCAGGCCTAGGGAAAGATTGCATTACATTGCTATGAAACACAAAAGAATGACAGTATCTTCAATTTAGATGGAGATGATCTCTAACAGTGAACCCATTGCACGCCTTCACAAAAGTTCCACCTCAGAATATCCTCCAGATGTTCATCATACTCAGAAAATGATGGGACTGGAGAGCTTCTGGTTTTCCCACAGAGATTAAGAATGTGAGTGGTTAGGGCATGAGAAGATGGCTCAGTTGGTAAAATGCTTTTCATGCAAGTCTGAAGAATTTGATCCTTAGCACCCAGCAAAAGTGATGGTTGAGGTGGTGTGGGCTTATAATCTCAGCAAGAGGGGACACAGAAACAGGATGATCCCAGAGCTCACTTACTGACCATCCAAACCAAATCAGTAATAAGTTTCAAGTTAAGTAAAAGAATAAATCTCAAAAAATTACTTGGAGAGTACTAGAAGTCACTCACTGTCAATCTATAGCCTCCTCGTGCACACAGACATGCATGTATATC
Organism: Alexandromys fortis; assembly: GCF_014885135.2. Taxonomy (NCBI): domain Eukaryota; kingdom Metazoa; phylum Chordata; class Mammalia; order Rodentia; family Cricetidae; genus Alexandromys; species Alexandromys fortis. The sequence continues at coordinate 5,002,615 of NW_026068011.1, read as the reverse complement.
TCCACACAGGCTCATACCCACAACACGCAAACACAAAAATAAAACAACAAAAATTAGAATATGAGTGCCTAGGCTGATATCCATGTGACAGGCTCTGCTTCACCTCTAGCCAAGCATGAACTATAATTCTTAGAGAGTCTCTGGTAATCGATAAAACTACTAGTAAAACAAAGATTTATCATTGGGGTTTTAAAAAAAATTGTTTATGCGTGCGAGGAAATAAAGGCTCTAGGAGATAAGTCAATAAAACCACTTCTTTCATCCCTGGCCGGGTCTCTCCTTTGGACAATTATGATGCTATGTCCATTGGCTATGCATCCCAAGTACGGCTGGCAAGACTATTGTACCTCCGTTGCCCACCTTGTTTAAAATACAGTGAGCAGATGCTACTGCAACTGATCTAAATTGTGAGCCTTGGCCAGTGACTTCTTTCTTGAGTAACAAGAGGAATAAGATAAGGAGATTGCACACAGCCTGGTTTGTGCTAAACCCAGGTTACAGGCATCCTGTGGGATCATCGTGCAATGCCCTTTTTCCTTCAATGTTTCTTCTTTTCCACTTGTGAGGATTAATCCTCATTGGCAACTTTGCTTGATTTAGAACTGCCTAGGAAGCATCCCTCTGAGCATGCCTGTGAGGACATTTCCAGAGTAGGTTAGCTGGGGAGGGAAGACCCTGCCTGGATATGTAGCATCACCTGTGGACTCCAGACTAGAACTGCATAAAAGGGAAATGACAAAACCCAGAGAACACAGCACCCACATCTCTCTGCTTCCCATTTCAACACAATGTGAAAAGCCCCAGTGACAGGATAACAACAAGAACACCACCATTGTTTCTCCACCATGTTGGAGCACCTCTCAAACTGTGAGCCCAAACAAATTTGTACTGACCAGGGTCACTGCTTCCTGGGGACTGCACTGCTCACAGTAGGCGGGCCCTCTTACATCACTTAGCAATCAAGAAAAAAAACCATGTACATGCCCACAAGTAATGTAATGGAGGTATCTCTCCAATTGAGGTTCTTGCTTCTCATTGTGTTTAGTCTGTGTCAAATAGACACCCCCCCAAAAAAAAAACCCTGCAAACAAACAAACAAAAACAACAACAACAGCAACAGAAACAAAGTGGAGGTCAGTCCCTGGGCTCCACATTGGACAGCCTGGAGCCCCATCATTCTTTTCTGTTCTCCAAGGGCACCATATGTGAACATTCCCCCTTCCCCCACACACATATGCATAAATAAAAATAAAACGATTCTTTAGACTCCGTGGGAGGACACGGGTTATATGCAGTACTATAGTACTTTATATAAGAAGCTCAAACATCTGTAGTTTTGCATATCTTCAGGAGTCCTGGAGCCTGGGGACGTTTAGGGATAGCAGTCCTACAGCCTCAGGCCAGGATAGCAGTCCTACAGCCTCAGGCCAGGTCACACTCAAGCCATACCACCCCTCAATTCTGCAGTTTCCATCTCCCTCACTTTCTCTAGTCCCCACTAGAGGGCGTGGATCAAAATTCTTAGATTCTGCACTATTCTTCTTCCCATGGCCAAGGTAAATTGCTAAACTTTGAACATTATCATCTTTATGTGTTTTGTTATTGCACAGACACAGATTCATTCTTCTGAGTGATGTGAAAGATCTCAATTTGAGCTAGCTGTCATACTCTGGCCATCGCTTGTCAAGCCTTATGTAGAGATCATTAGGAGATCAGGTGGACACAGAAATCTGTGTCAGCATTGGAAACAGAAAGGAACATCATAGTGCTGCAAGTTTTAGCATGAGTTTATGGTGCCCTCTTGTGTTTTTTTCTGAGAAATACAGGCTTCCATATAAGATCGGATTTTTCATTTTGAAGTTTATTTCAACTTCTGCATGATCCATTTTATGTGCAACTCAAAGATAGTTTCAACATATGTATCTGGAATTAAATATAATATACTTATAAAATTTCTTTGCCAATTTTTATAGACACATTTTTAAGGATTTATTATTATTA
>NW_026068011.1:4952385-5000256 GCF_014885135.2 Alexandromys fortis | reverse complement strand
CAGGAGAATGGGTGGTGGGCAGTGGATCTGGGGGTGACAGGAGGATGGGTGGTGGGCAGTGGATCTGGGGGTGACAGGAGGATGGGTGGTGGGCAGTGGATCTGGAGGGGACAGGAGAATGGGTGGTGGGCAGTGGATCTGGGGATGACAGGAGGATATGTGGTGGGCAGTGGATCTGGGTATGACAGGAGGATGGGTGGTGGGCAGTGGATCTGGGGGTGACAGGAGGATGCGTGGCAAGAAGGAGATCAGAGTAGGGGATTAAGTAAGGATGGGGAGGGATATATGGGAAAAGGAGAGAATATGGGAAGAAAAGAGAGGAACAGGGAAAAACAATTAAAATCTAGGCTCATTTGAGGGATAGTATGAAAACCTAATACAGTAGAAACTTCCTTGGTTTATTTATTTATGAAGACAATCTAAATGAAATCTTCAAATAACAGGAGAGGCAGAGCCCATAACTGGACATTTCTTGTCACCAAATGGAATTTTCAGTACTAGGAATAGGTTACATTTAATTAACTGTTGGCTAAAGGGGTACCATTGGAAACCCCAAACACCCTAGGCATTCTCCAACCATACTGTGTAAGCCAGTTCAACAATATGACTGCTGTAGCTTGCTCTCCACAAATTGACAGTAAGGTCATATTGTGGAAGACAGTGCTCATACAACTCATTGATCATGGAGAAATTGAGCTGGTGCCAACAAAGAACCTTCACCCCTAAATTCTAGCGTCTTTCATACAGGAAGGTATTCTGCAGGCTACCAGAAAACAAACATAAACAACAACCCAACATTGAGCCCTTCTATTTGCAATAATGTTCTGCATGCAAGACATGGTAGTGCAATGGTTGCAAAAATGTGGGAATAACCAACCAATGCCTGATTTGACTTAAGGCCCACTCGGTAAGATGGAATACTTACCCAACAATGAAAGCTTCAGTGACCAAGAACCTGATACTAGCTATCCCAGGGATCTAGGGGAAAACCAAATATGTTCTATATGAAATGGCTCTAATGACATTCTGCTATACTCATAGACCAGTGCCTTTCTCAACCATCACCAGAGAGGCTTCCTCTGGTAGCAGGTGGGAACAAATACAAAGACCCACAGCCAGACGCAGATGCAAAAATTGAGAGACTCGGACGCAATTCATATGCCTCCATGAAGTAACTCCCATCAGGGTTCAGGGAACTCTGTGGAGAAGGAGTCCAAAAGAGTGTGAGAGCCACCGGCAATGGAGAACAACAAAAAAAGGCCCTCCAAATCAACATGACCAATGCATATATGAACTCAGAGTCTGGGGCAGTATGCAGAGGGCCTCTTCGCCATCATGAGTCAGACATTGTGGGACTTCTCCAACCATACTGTGTAAGCCAGTTCAACAATATGACTGCTGTATTAGCTGTAAAATTATAAATGCTATTTAATATATACTCATTCCATTAGTTTCATTTTCTAGAGAGCACCAATACAGATTGTATGTGATGAAATAGATGTGTTAGCTATATTAGATGCATAAATCCATTAGACATAAGGATAGATAGAAACACCTAAGGAGCAGAGACAGACAGGGCTGAACTGGGACTTATGTCTGTATGTTTGTGCAGAGAAAAAAGTCGATGTCTAGGCTGGAGGCACAAAGATGGAATATGAAATCCAACAGTCCAGGAAGTCTGACCTCATGCACTTTTCTCTACTTCAACAGGATAAATGAATGAGCTACTCCAAAGGTAGCCCAGAAAATGTCTGTCTTGAACCTGCCTAGCTGACCCCAAGTAAACTTTCATTTGTCAGAGACAATAAATATCAGAGATTCTCATTTTCATGGCCACGGGGGCAGATATATCTGAAGGTCTTGTTTCCTGCCTCCCAGTGTTTTGAGATTATGTGAAGCAGGGGTCTCCATAGAGAGTCCTCACATTCACCTCTGGGATGCACTGAACGCTACTCCACACAGAGAGCTGATCTGATCCCTAAGTACAGTACAAGATTCATCTTTAGAAGTCCTAAAGTAACCTCTGAGAATCTAATCTAAACTTCCTGTAACTTGACACTTCAGGTAATCCAGTATTCTACTCTCCACCCAAAATGGAAAAGCAAGTGAAATAAAGAAACAGCCCATAGCTGGTTCCCCTCACAGCTGCAGAAATTCCCAGTGTACATCTCCCTGCAGTGCACAAGTCAGGGCCCCCTGGTGGCACCTGCCAGCCCAAGTGTATGCCCCTTATTATCCAGAGTGCCTTCTCTGCAGTTGCTCGGTGTCACAGGGCTTATTCACCAAATCCAGAGAAGACCAAGTCTGTGACATCATTAAGGAATGAAATATTGCTGTCTCCAGCAAACCCTCTGTTCAACTCTTTTTGTTCTGTGTGTTTTTCAACTTTTCTGTATTTGGTGTTCACCATGTGATACTTTTATATTTGTATGCATCCTATAGTCTTCAAATCAGGCTAAGTGTACCTCAAACATATGTCATTACTTTGTGGCCAAACATTTATAATCCCTTCTTTTTTTAAAAAAAGTCTGCATATTCAATTTATTATTATATGTTGCTTATATTAAAAACTTCATACCCATTGATAAATATTTGCCCTCGCTGGCTGTTTCTTTGGAAGATTTATCTATTTGTATATGTTTATGTGTATTGTCGGTATGTGCACATGTGAGTGAAGGTATCGAGAGAGGCAAGGAAAGGGAGTCGTGTTGGAGCTGGAGTTAGAGGTGGCTGGGATTTGCTTGACATGGGTGCTCAGAACTGAACTAGGGTTCTCTGAAAGAAGAGAGAGTGTTTTAACTGCTGAGCATTCTCCAGAGTCCTGCAGTGGGCATTTCTTAAATAATTCATGAAAACAAACAGACAGAAAAATCCAAAGCTCTCCCAACAATAAATGATTGTTTTAGTCAAAGCCTGTCTGGCCCTGGAGATGCTTGCTGGCATTCTGAGAATGCTGAAACAATGTGCTATCGCGATTGCTCTTAGAACACCCAGCTTCTTACAGAGAGTCAGTCCTTAGATCACAGCTTTTTGTCACAGTCTCTGACATCCACTGAGGAGGACCCAGGGGTGACCAGACAGCAGAGGATTGAAACTGAGCACGTATCATCATGTCTGCCTCCTGTGGATTTGAAGAAGACATAATCAAACAGCAGGAATATTGATTATCTGAAACCCATGCAAAAAGCTTGACCTTTAGAGAATGCCAGGAGATGGAGGCATTTGTTTTCAGGAGTAGTTACTGTAAACGTTTGCTGAAGGCTTATTACTTTTTAGAAACAGACTCTCCACTAAAATATTACCTTATTAAAAATAACCAACCAGTGTGGTAGGTAGACATTTTCATGACTATTAAGAGGCAAGTCCAGCATGCAAACATTAGCTTAGTATTTTGTGAACTGAATACCACATTGTTTTATAAATTGTTTCAGCATTTGTATAAGAAAGGATTAAGGCAGCTTGAAATTCAAATTCAAAGACACAGACACACATACACCATTGCTCTTTTTCACTAGATGAATATGTGGTAGATGATAGATTAATGGAATGGGAAAGAGAGAGAGAGAGAGAGAGAGAGAGAGAGAGAGAGAGAGAGAAGAGATAGAAGGCATGTGACAGATCAATATATGAGATGCAGATATATGAACTAGATGAGAGATAAGAGGAAGGTTAAAGATTGATAATAGATGTTAGAATTATAGATTGATTTACAGGTTAATACATAGGTAGATGGTAGATAACTGATAGATCAATAGATAGATGGATAGACATGTCTATGCCTCAGGTCTCACTACATTATTAACTACTACAAAAAACATACTAATTGTATCACTTTTTGGAAATTTATATTATAATACAAAGTGAAAAAGTGGATTTTTGTTTAGAAAAATTTTGTAGCAGCTTCTTTTCAAACAGCAAAGCCCTCTAGTGGTACGCCAGGCTAGATTGTTGAGTTAGAAGCTAAGCCCTCTCTGTGGACAGCAGTGCCTGAGGGCGAAGACAGCTAAACATATCAACATGCTAAAACACATCACCGAACTGGAAACCCCTTCTTCTAGCTAACTTCTGCTCTGTACTGTTAAGTACCCTGTCTGCAGCATTTTTAAAAACAGGAGAAATTCTCTTTCTAGAATTGAACTTCACAGGAAAATCTGTCAATTGAAAACCCCTTATTCCTTATTTTGAAAACACTGTTATTAATTAGATGGAGACTTTCTTCTTACTGTCTTCAATTAAAAAAAATTACTTGTCCTTTTTATTGTATGTGAACATTCTCCTTCACAAGCAATGTTCGGTGTGCCAATTGCCCACAACGCAGGAGCATAATTCACAATCTTTGGCACGGTGTCACTGCGCCCTATAACTAGCCAAGGATCTCCAAGAGGTGAACCTGCTATGCTTTTCACTCAGTTGGGTAAAATGTGTCAGCAGCTCAAACCTAGCTCACCAGGACCCCTCAGTGAGGAACATGGAGGTCCTAGGCCAGCAAATGTGACGACATCATGCTGCAGAGGTTCTATAGGAATAAAGAATTCAATTGAATCTATTAATTTAATTGCTTCATACAGGAAACTGGGTGTAGCTCTGATGACATACAGATAGGTTAAGACACAACTTCTCTTTTCAAAGACTACTTCACATAGGACACCTCATACCAAACAAAACTAGAAGAAAAGGTATGATATTGTCTCTAGTAAAGAGAAATTTTCAGACAAGGAGGAATGGAAGTGGAGTGGAAGAATATTCCAAGTAGAGATCAACACACATCCTGCATTTCCAAAGAGGATTAACCTTGAGTGAGTAATCACAAAGAGTCTGTAGCCTGGGGAGCTGTGCCAAGAACAATTATTGCAAAGACAAGGAGAGATGAAATTAAAGTAGACCGGTGTGTTTTCATCAGGGATGTGGACTTCATCACTCAAACAGGGATGTGCCTTGAAGAGGTAAAGTTGCCTCACCTATGGTTGAATAAGATGACATTCTATTAACAGATGCTGCTAACTGGCCTGTGACTCAACTCAACTGCAGTGGTAACCTTGACTCCTGTCCTCCTTTGTGTCACTTCTTCATGGAACTGACACCTTAGCTCCCTTGAGAGAACTTGGGTTGAAGTCCTTTCAGCAGAACCAGACTCTTCACCCTTGGCAGTTTAGAGTTCCCACCTCTAAGACAAAAGGAGAAAAAAATATTCTGTGTCCCTCACCTTCAAATTTCCTTTTCTAAAGGAGCTGTGGAAGGAGGCAGCTACCAGTGCAGGCCAAATCACTATTACAATATGATATAGACTTTTCTTGTGTTGGGCAGAACAGACAGGAGAGACACAAAGCTTAAATATCTCAAAATCCATCTCATTTTCATTATGATATATTTTATCATTTGTTACTGTCACAACCACATAAGGTCATCAAGCTACAAAGAAAGAAGGTTTACCTTGAGTCAAAGTATGGAGGGTTCTGTCCATGGCCAGTTAGTCCATGTTTTTTTTTTTAATCTTTGTCCAGCCTGTAGATTGTGCTGGGAGTATGTAGTGGAGTAAATTTGTTAACCTGAAGATAAGAACAAAGAGAGAAAGACAGAGCGAGGTGGGAGGGAGAGAGGGAGGGATTGAGGGAGGGAGGGACGGAGGGAGGAAGGGAGGGAGGAAGAGAGAGAGAGAGAGAGAGAGAGAGAGAGAGAGAGAACATGTCTCCTTCAAGAAAATACCCCCAGTGACCCGACAATCTCTTTCCAGTTCCCCTACTTCTCATACTTCTTTCTTCTCCCAATAGTACAAAGCCAGAGACTGAGCCTTCATTTATAACATGAGCCCTTATTGTTCAACCAAAACTATAGCATCATCTTATTCTAGGAACAACCAGAGCTAAGAAAAGGGAAGTCCATACTTCTTAGACATCACATATACCCAAAAGTCTCTACTTGAAAAATTTGATATCATTTTTATGACTCTAAGCCTTAAAGCTCAGTGGTGTTCTCCCTTCTCCTGTCTCCTCTTTGGCCAGGAGCTGCTCCTGAGTAAATGCCCATGCAGAATGAAGAGTGTTCTCACATGCAAATGCACCCCTTTAAAACTCTACCAAGATCGGTCATATATTCAAGGCATACCATCCAATTCAGTTCACATAGCCAGAGTTCCTCAAGAGCGTGTATATGTCAGGAGATGTAGTAAAAATTCAGCAATGAAGAAAATGGTTGAAGTTATATTCCTAAATGAGCTTAGCTCCAGTAAAATAAATTGACAACAACTATCTAAGACCCCTTGTAGGCAAAAGTAACTAAAATTGTCCAAGAAGTAATCTCAAAGGCTCATTTCCAAAAACCGGCACAGGAATTAACTGGAATCTGAGTTTTTCTTTTCAGTAGAATCCCCTAATTCTGTTGATAATTCACACAGGATAAAGATCATTGACCCACCTAAGATTTTATATCTTAGCTCTGAGTTACTGATGCCCAGCCAGGTTCACACAGTGGAGCCAACACTACTTCATCCTATGAAGAATAGAAATAAGCTGAAGAACTGTAGAGGGCAAAAGGCCTTGAACATACACATAGGCACTGGAGAAGCCAGGGAAGATAAACTTATCTCTTCAGAGCAATGGGGTGCTTAGCTGTTTTCCCGGAAGCCTGGGGGGGGATGTAGTTTATAACCTGGTAATCCATTGCTACCTATTGAGCCAGGCCCAGCCCATATCTTTGAGAATTTATGGTTTACTTACCACAAACCCTTTCCCCGTAAAACCTTGATCATTTCTTCTGGGCCATAAAAGTCATCCTGTGAGAAATACCAATTTTACAACAGCCTAAGTGGCTTCTATGTTATCTGAGGGCCAGACCAATCCTGACACCCATAGGCATTATGATTACCTCAGTCAGTCTCCCTAGACTAAATCTTGGGCATTATCTGAGCCAGCAACACCCATTCTTATGAAAAAAGCCAGATGTACTTTGTAAAGAATCTCAATGTAAACATTTTATAAATTGTTTTGCACTTGCGACAGAGTTAATTGTTATCAGAAAACATTTTTTCCCATCAAAATTCTATTGTGCTTTAGAAAATAGCTAAAATAAAATGATCTGGGCCAAACTAGAAGTCCTAGTCCACAGCAGGACAATAAAATTGGGCTAGGCTGAATTTCATTTTTGTCTTATAATGGCTTAGTTTTCCTGCAGGGGATCACCACAAACAATACTCCTTAAAGAACAGAAAATGATAGAGAGAGAAAAATGGGTGAAAGTCCCAAAGGGGCCAAGAATACAAACATCTTAGGAACCTGCTGCCTCCATCCATCAACCTTCATTGTGTGACATCATTTAACTCACCCAAGTCTTTTATATGAGCTGAGGGATAAATAGAGAAATGGGCAAGTTCATCGAAAGTAACTGAAGAAAGACTACTTGCCAATAGAAGAAAGCTCTAGGAAGGCTCACATTTAAGACCTGGAGGATAAGCATGATTCTTCAAATAGTGAAAAGTAAGGAGTGGGACACAATACAGCTAAATATTGGGTGAGGATGGATGCCTTGATGGGAAGAATTGCTATACTCTCTTATTTTCCATTAACTTCCTCTTGCCAGGGTTTCTCAGATGTCTTCCACACCCACTAAATAACCCCTCTTACCCTCAGGGTGTAAGCCTGTTAACAGAAGCTACTCACCAAAGCCCAAAGATATGTTCCTGTATTATTTCCCGCAGAGAACTTCCTCATTCTTAACAAATGTATTTAGTTCTGTACACATGCCCTTCAGGTGACAGGACGCTCAGCTGTCCAAATCAGTCCTTGCCCTTTTGGAGCTCCTACTCTGGGGAGATCTGACAAGAAGAAATGGTGCAAATAATTCTCTGGGGTGATATGTGTTAGGAGGAAAAGGAAGCTGCAAAATGTAGTGGGGAAAGTGGGCGATACAGGAAGGTTTATAGAAAGATTGCTAAGAAGGTCACATTTGATTCTGTAAACAGCCTGGCAGGTATAAGGCTATTGTAAAAAATACTGTGCTCCTTACTTTGACTATTATAATATTGGAATGGTGGGCTCTAAATAACTGGAATTTTTGCCATATTGTCAGAAGAAGAGGGTTAAAGTCTTGGTCAGACATAGGAGAAGCTTGTACTGAAAGGCTTTTATAACTTATCAGACCTCCTTGCAGGAAAGACTGGAGCCATAAAAAAATGATGGGGGGCACACCTTGACCAAAACTGCTTAGCTAGATGCATAACGCTGGCTCTCTATTTAAATGTCAGATCTGTTCCAGCATCCCCAAAAAATGTACTTGTAAGGGGGTCATTGTATCTCTTCCCAATATACCTCACTGAATAAATCTGTTTCTGGTTTTCATGAAAAATTGGTTCTTTTAATTGACTTATTAAAGGTGTATAGCTAAATCTGGCTTATGGGCAGGACACAGTTCTGATCACAAGGTGAGAAGAATTGGCTCCACAGCTCAAGATAAAAAGTGAACCATTTGAAGCAGATGAGAATTGAGGGAGGCTGAGTTAAGACAGGCTACCAAATAAGATCGACTGCTCTCTCCCTCTGGTTTGCGTGTTACACTTCTACTCCAACCAGTCAACTCCTAGCTCCTTGCTTGCTGCACATTCCTTTCTGTCTTGTGCTCTGGATCCTTCACATGGAAACCCCTTCACATTCACCTTCCCAGTGAGCCTCTCCCTCGCCATTCTCTAAGATCAGCAAGGCCTCCTTCTAGTCACCTTTGGCTTCTCTTCTACCTGTGACAGGAAGCACTCTTCTGGGAGCTGCACAGACTCAATGCTGACATCATCAAAGGTCTTTTTGTGCCTTAGCACCATAACACTCAAATGAAAATGCTATTTGCCTCCCCACCACCACCACATACATAAAGCCTAGAACAAAGCTGTCCAGCAAGTTAAGGGAGAGGAAGAGAGGAGAAGGAAACAACACAGCGGGGAGAAAAGGGAGTCACACCAAATCCTGTTGCAGAATTAAAAATTCCTCCAGGGAAGCTTACCTTCCACCAGTGGAGCCTATGGCATTTTAGAGACACAGCCAAGTTAATGCAAATCAGAGGACTAGGAAGAGTAGGGAATCCATTGATATGAGGAGGGGAAAACGGGAATATAGGAAACAAGGAAAACTTCTTGTGTTAGGTGAACAACATCTCTAGGCCTACAATCCTCAGCAAAATGCTTATGAAAGCCACTCCAGGCCTGCAGCTTGTGAGTTCTTCATCCTGGTAAGTTGAAGAATGGATTTCAGGGCCAGCAAGAATGTGAGCTTTGGGGAAAAATTTCAATATCAGTTCCTAGATGACAACTTAGAGAAAAGATGAAAGAAAGGCATGGGAGCTCCTTCACAGCAAGAACAGGTACAACAGAGCACCTCTCCACAACTCAATGCTGCTGTCTGGGGTGAAAAAGTTTTCACTGTGTTGAAACCTGGCTGTGGTATTGAACTGTTCAGCCCAGACATCTCAAAGACAATATTCATGTACCTGTTCATTCTAGTGTCTGGACTGGGATTTGGGCCACACCCTCTCAAGCAGCTGTGTTCACATAGGTGCTATGGAAAAGATGAATGAGGCACCAGAGTAAAAGTCCACACTCCTACTTGGTTCTGAGATTACTGACTTCCTGGCCAGGATAAAACTGTCTATAACACCTTAAGTGTTTTTAGCTTCCAGATAAGGACGAGAAGCAGGAATGCTTATTTTTTGAGGTCCCTACCCTAAAATTGCCTGAACTCTTTCTCCTGTTTGCAATACCTTTGAGTAACAAAAGCTCCATTTTTTTTTTTTAAAGTCTAGACTCCAATTATGCTATAGGGTCATTAGGTCAACAAGGCCAGGGCTACGTGAGAAAATGTGTTATTACTTCTTAATTACTATAATTGCAGCCTGATATTGTTTGCATCTTGATTATTCAGTTCAATTTCCATGAAAAGCAGTGGACTTTGCTCTGGCCCTGATAAAACTTCTGTGTTTATAATTTCTTATCAATCGTTGCTCTGGAAAGGGGATATTCACTCTCACATAGAAACATGGACCATCATCCTGAGGTGCCAAATGGAGCAGAGGTTAAGAGACTGAAGCAGGAACCCAAGTGTTGACCAGGCCTCCTGAAGAAAAGATTCCAGAAGACAGGAGCAACAGGCATTGAACACTGCCCCAGAGACTGGGTGTTTCTGTCTCCACCTTTCCCAAAGAATCACTGTTAATTTAGATGCACAGGGACCTTCTGGGGATGCCTGCTGGCTGAGCTTTTGTGAATAATCTTTCAGTCCTTCATCAGTGCTGGGAAACAGGCTCGGTTATTGGCTTGCTCTTTTCTGGGTCCTAGTCATCATTTGTGCCTGGTCATCCACTCCACCCCCTTCTCTCTTTTCTCAGATTTTAAAGTTACATTCTCTTGGCATTTTGCACATATTAGGCCAAATAAATTACAGTTAAATTTTATTATTATTTATTATTATTATTAATTTTGTGTGAGAGTATGTTTTTCTGTGTGATATGTCGGTGAAGGTGTGTCTACTGTGGATTACATGTAGAGATCAGAGGACAACTTATGGGAGACAGTTCTCTTTCTGTGATTGGGTGCTGGGATTATTCTCAGGTCTTCAGGCACACATAGCAAACACCCTTTGAAGCCATCTTGCAGTCCCCTTATAGTATTTTTATGTCATAAAAAAACCTACAATAATATATGTGGTTTCCTTTACATTTCTCTGGGACAACACCAATTTAGATTTGTGGCTGTTTTTTTGGGGGGAGGGGGAGATGTGGTATTACTGATGGTATTTAAAAGAGGAGAGTAGGGGAGCCTAAGTACCTGCCCTTCTTCTGGTTGTTTGGGATGGAAACTGAGGGGAAATCTTAGTGTTGGGACTGAGTTGGGGACTGGAACTTATCAGTTGAAGGCCTTTCTCTTGCTCTCATATTCTTTTTGGGGAAGATGGTCTGGGAAATCTACCACCCTATTGCTGTAGCTATATTTGTTGTCATACCAGGAAATGAGCTTTACAAAGTTGTCACTGAGAGAGCAATGCCAGCCTTAACATCAAAAGAAGAAGAATAGACATTATTATTAATGGAATAATTGATAGTATCTTGGTTAGAATTTTTATTGTTTTGAAGAGACACCATAATCATGGCAACTCTTATAATGGAAAACATTTAACTGAAGTGTCAGTTTGCAGTTTCAGAGGTTTAGTTCATTATTAACATGGAAGAGAGCAAGGCAGTGACATGGAGGCAGACATGGTGCTGGGGAAGGAGCTGCTACATGTCAATATGCAGGCAACAGGAAATAAACTGAGAATCCTACATCTTGCAGGCAACAGGAAGCACTCTGTCACACAGAGCAAAGCTTAAAGGCAAGAGACCATAAGCCCGCTCCCACAGTAACACACTTCTCCAACAAAGCCACACCTACTTCAACAAGGCCACAGCTCGTAATAGTGCCACTCTCTTTTGGGGTCATTTTCTTTCAAACCACACAGATAACAACAATATCTTCTTTGCAAGAACTGAAGAAAGTCCTGGTAACCAGGCACCCAGTATGGCCAAATCTGTTCACTTTGACCTTCATCATTCTGTCTCGGGGACAAAGCTGCTGCTGAACTAAAAGATGCAGCTATCTCTGGAACAGGAAGAAGCAGAGAGCCATGTCTGTTCATTAATAGTCATTTTGACATCTAAGGAGTTGTTCATTAGTTCATTGCTTTGTCAAGTTTGGGTCTTGCAATGCAGCTCTGGCTCATATCACACTCACTCATTATGTAGCTCACATTGACCTTGAGTTGATGGCAGTTCTCCTACATCAGACCTTAGAAGTTTGAATTACAGGCTTGGGCCACCAAATTGCAAGTGGTAATATAAAACTGAGGCTAATATTTCACCCATGTTAATAAGGCTAGCAGCAAAAGTAGATCATGAGTCTCGCTACAGAAAGCCTGTGAAATTCAAGGGCAGAATCTGAAATAACACTGTATTTAGGATCCTGAAAGGAATCTTAGCTGAAAACTTCATCTCAAAGTATATACTTCTCTCAAATCAGCTTCTTTTTTCAGGCGGGAGTTGGAGACAGATGGAAGAAAGGAGGGGTGTCAGGATTGAAGGCTTAGAGGAGTTTCACTGGTCTGGTGAATGGTCCTCTGGGGAAGAGTGTGATCAAATGCATCTCTGTTTTGGTAGACAAAAAGAATTCATTTTCAGGGGAAGTAAATTAAGTGAGCTTACCACCTGGCTATTTCGCCTGAAACCATCCTCTGCTTTCCCAACTTGGCAAGGATTTATCACTCGCCTCTTGGGTTTGTTCCAGTTTCTGAGCAGAGATGCACTTTGCTTTCTCTCCCCTCCAAATAGCTGCCACCCCTGCATCATCCCTGATGAATATTAGCATCCAATCATTGCCATTCCACTAAAAAGTCAAAACCCACACCATCTTGTTATTGTGTGATGGATGAGTGCCACACGGGGGGCAGTAGAAATACTGGGGCTGCAGTTAGGACATAGTTCTCTATCACTGGTGGTACACAGGTTTAGAACCAGGTTTATCCAGCCAGGGCCTATGTATTGAACCCTGAGCCATGTGTATGCTAAGCAAGTCCTCTATCAAGGAGTTAGAACTCTGGAAATGGTTGATTTAGATAAAATTTAGGTTATCTTTCAAGTCTAGGAGTCAATCATTTTATACAAAGGAACACTCAGGGGCATACTTTCTCTTTGCTGATAACCACTGACACATCACCAAAGCTTCATTCTTTGGACACTGGAGGTGAGACAGTCACCTCTACTTCTACTGTGATATCCGTTCTTGGCTCCAGGATAACTGAGTTTCAAAAGCTACAGTGTAGATAAATGTGGCGATCCACCCTGGCAAACACAAAACAAAATACCTATCAATGTAGCTGTGAAAGTATTATTTAGGTATTTCAAAATAATTTAAAAAAAATAACTAAATGCACCAAGCAAATGAGGCTGAAACTGAATGCACACAGAGTGAGGAACTTGGTATTGTTTTCCTACCTCTTTGCCAAAATAGTTTGACAATTTGTCTTTAAATAATCATGATAGAAAACTTCATGACCTCTTTTACTTTCTCCTCCTCCATGTTTTACTTTTTTTCTCTTAGTCTCTTCTCTTTCTCCGCTATCCTCTCCCAATAGGGCCCTCCTTCTTTCTGCCAAATACTCAACCCTGGCCCTGTTTCTATATTCTACTTTCATGCATAAACAAGTCTATTTACCTTATTGTACATAATATGATACTCTCTAGTGCTTTCCATTTTCTGCAATGACTCTTGAAATTTTTTTATAAAGCCTGAATCTGGTTTATCTTAAGCCATGCAGATCTCCACTCCCATTCTTAATCCTGTCCTGCCTATTGCTTAGATTCTAACTTATCATTTTTATCACCTCATGCTCGCACTTTGTCAGGTTTTATCTCCTTAAGACTCAGTTTCCCCACTTGTTCCTTTCAATCCCTAAAACACTCCTGGCATACTTTTCTTCCATATTAGCAACCAAATTTATAAGTGAGTTGATGATATATGCTAAAAATCACTTAAGTTTTTGTATATACTTATTTATGCACATGTTTGCTTGTTCCTTCCTTGTCAAAGGAAGCATGTAGAGGTGAAAATTGACTTGTGGGAAGCCGTTCTTTCCTTATACCAAGAGTTAGGTGTTTGAATGCAGGATATGAGGCTTTGTCGCAAGCACCTTTACCTGTTGGGTCATCTTGCTGGTTAGTTTCACTTGTACTGTCTCCTTTATCTGTATTTTTACCCCAAGCCTGATCTACTTGCCTCCAGAAGGTCCCTTCACATTTAATGTTAACTCAGGTCATTTCATCATTGAGTACGAGAGTGATGGCAGTGTTCTTCATGCTCAATGAACTATATCCCCATAGAGATTTTATTTCCTGTTTTTTTTTTCTTATTTTGTCTCATTAACACTTAGTTTGAAAGACTACCTGATTTTTTTAATCTTATAAAAATAAAAGAGGGGTGTACATTTCTTGGGGAAAATAACCAAGTAGTTCAGAATAAGCAGACTAGTCCTGGGTACACATCAGCTGTGGGAGGGGATGGTCTGTGATGAATGTCTGAAGGCCTCAATAAGGAAACATGAGCATTGCATACTTGAGAATAAACCAGAGTTGAGAATGAGGACGCACAGAAAGAAAGTTGATGGTAGCTAGTCAGGAATGCTAGCCTTGTCTCAAGAAAACCTCAGATGAAAATTATCACAATTGTCATTTATGGAAAGCAAAAATTACAAACTAAAGATGTCATAAGCAGCTTCAGACACACAGCATGAGTGAATTTTGTGCTTACAGTATCCAGTGGGCCAGATCTAGCTTCCTTACCCTTTAGCCATGCTGAGGTCAATACTGGTCTTTGATTCTTGAAACACTGTTTCCACATCATTATAGTTGAAATAGACTAAGAGAAATGAAGTTACTTACCCTATGCTGTAAACAGTAACTGCTGGTGTTAATATTGAAAGTCATGTTTGGCCTTGAAAAGCAGCCTTTTACTTTTTTGCAAATCTTTACTGAGGGTGGAACTTGAGGTGGATCAAGTTGCAGTCCTAGATAAAGGCATTGCATCCATAGCAGTCACCTGAATATGTTCTGAAGTAGTACCTCCTTGCTCAAGTTTTGTGCTGCCTTCCATATCTTGATATAGACATATATTTATATCTAGGTTTTTCATAAAAAAGACAGAACATATCATCATTTCTGTTTTTCCTCCTATTATTCTCTTGCTTCCTTTTTTTCTCTCAAATTAGACTATTTTCTTTCTCTTTGCTACTTTCATATCATCTATCTATTTATCTATCTATCTATCTATCTTTTTTTCTCTATATATATATATATGTATATATCAAGATACCTGGTATGATAGATAGATAGATAGATAGATAGATAGATAGATAGATAGATAGATAGATAAATGATAGATGATAGATTATTGATAGAGAGATACAGATAAATATTAAATATCCATAAGGCTATTATTTTATCTATCTGTTCATTCATCTATCCATCAACCCATCTATCAGCTATCCATTTATATTTAGGTGTGTGTGTGTGTGTGTGTGTGTGTGTGTGTGTGAGTGTATATCAGTAGTCTTGGTATAGGGTCCAGTATTTTGTTAGACAACTTCTCTACACCTGAGCTGCATACCCCTATCTATGTATTTACGAGTTGGGTTAAAGATGTAGCACTTTATTGAAAGACTATATAAAGTACGTAATCAGAGGCTGTACTCTGTATGGTACAGTAGTCTGTCTCCCTATGGTAAGATAAAAAGTACTATGGACTGTGTGGATGAGACTTTGTTAATGGTGGAATAAAGGGTAAGCTAAGTGCACCAAGGTAAACTTATATTCTGCTAAGTCATTTTAACACTTGGCATTTTTCCTGTTGAATTCTCTATTTAATAGCCATGCTCCCGAACTTCCATCAATCCCCATTAGTAGTGTTGAACTGTGAGTCATGCCCTCTGCAAAGGTAAAAGCTTTACTGAGGCAAGTGTATTCCCTATGAGTTCAGTACTTGCATTTACGAGCCAGCTGGGGGTAAAACGTAAAAACTTGACTGTGCTCAAACCAGATATATTAAGCCATAGGAGGTTGGAAAACAAATGTACAACAGCTCAAGTTCCTACTGCTATTTCCCCTTAATAAATGAGAAAGCAGAGTGGACCACATCTTTCACTAAATAGGAATATATAAATATTCACCACAAGACACTTCAGTTAAAAGTTTGTATAAGAAAAATGTTTTGAAGCAGTTTAAAATCAATTTTAGTGCTGTTGCTGACTTTTAGTTTCCACATTGGGAAGTTCACAGATGCCAGAACTCTAGCTCCAGAGGTTAGACTACCTCTTCACAACTCTTTACATACTCACACACATAAACACACACCTGCATAGAGAGAAGTAGCTTTAAAACCACTTTAAAGATTGAATAAGACTGTAAGCCTAAATAATCACTGCATTTATAAGAGTACAGTAGAGTGTGTGGAAGTGATCTGGAAATTATTAGCATTATCATCATCTATATTCTTGTTTTGTGGTCACTTCCCAGTTGCACAAGTGTATTCTATCATGCTTCCTTCATTTGCACCATTGGCCTTCCTAGATTCTCACATTACATCGTGAAACTAAAAAGTAGTACCTAACTGGAGAAAAACCTTAGGTCTTCTACTCATTTGAGACAAATGATTCTTTTATTTTTCTTTAATATATGCCATCTTGATCACAGTTTGCCCTCCTTCTCCTTCCCCTAGTTTTATCCCCCAACCTGCCATCTAACCTAGATCCACCCTCCCTCTATCTCACCTCAGAAAAGAGCAGCCTTCCTAGGGGCATTAACCACACATGGCATAATACGTTAGTATAAGACTGGGAAGATACTATCAAGTTAAGGCTGGAGGAGGAAATCCAATAGGTGGAAAAAACTCCCATAAACAGGCAAGAGTCAGTGACTGCCTCTTCTCCTACTTAGGAATCCCATTAGAACCCCAAGTTACTCAATAATAACATACATGCAGGGTATCTAAGTCAGACTCATACAGGCTCTCTGATATATGCAAATTCCCAGAAGTCCCAGTCAACTGATTCTGTGGGCCATGTTCTCATGGTAACGGTGACCACATTGGTTCCTCTGATTCTTCCTCCTTTCTTCCTCCTCTTCCTCCACAGTACTCCCTGAGCTCGGCCTAATGTTTGACTGTGGGGATCTGCATCTACTCCCATCAGTTGCTGGATGAAGTCTGTCTGGTCTCTTTGATAAGGATTCTACTAGGCTTGGGTCCAAAACACTCTGCAAGCAGGACAAACCAACAAGGCCAAAGGTTTTGTGGATGAGTTGGTGTCCAAGTTCCTTCACTTGAGGTCTTACCTGGTTACAGCAGATGACCTATTCAGTCTCTGTATTTAGCATTACTAGGAGTCATTGCTAGTGTTACTCTTGTAGATTCCATGGAGTTTCTTCTGCACTAGGTTTATACCTCACTTCTGTAATGTCTCCCCAAATCCAGTCATTTCTTCTGCTATTTACTTCCCTATCACATGATCCTTCTTGATTCCAACCCCATTCAACTGCAGTTCACCTATGAAATATATTCTGTTTCTCCTTCACAAGGAAATGCTTTTAATTCTCTTTGTTTATTAGCCTCCCTGGGTCTGTGGACCGTAGCAAGATAATCTTTTACTTCACAGCTAAAATGCACTTATAAGTGAGTACATACCATGTTTATCTTTCTGAGCTTGGGTTTCCTAAGTGAAGATGATTTTTTTTGTCTGCAAATTTTATGTTGCTATTGTTTTCAACAGCTGAGTAAAGTAATCCTCCACTGTGCAAAGGTATCATATTTTCTTTATCCACTCTTCTATTTAGGGACATGCAGATTGTTTACAGTTTCTGACTATTACAAATAAAACTGGTACAAACATAATTGAGCAAGTCTCCTTGTGATAGGAAGGAGCTTCCTTGGGTATAATCCCAGAACTGGTAGAGCTTGCTATTGAGGTTGATACCTAGTTTTCTGAGAAAACACCATATTGCTTTCCTCTTCTCCCACATCTTCACCAGCATAAGCTGTCGTGTTTTTGATCTTATTCATTCGACAGATATTTGATGCAATCTCAAATGATTTGCTTTTCTCTGATGGCTAAAGATATTGATCATTTCTTTAAGTGTTTCTTGGACATTTGCATTTCAGAATTCTTTGTTTAGATCTGAACCCTTTTTTAATTGGATTGTTTAATTTGTTGATGTTTCCTTAGTTCTTTATATATTTTGGATATTAGCCCTCTGTCAGATGTGAAGTTGTTGAAAATATTTTCCCATTCTGTGGGCAGCCTTTGTTATTATTCTATTAGCCTAGTCTACATTCTCAAGTGTCAGCTTTGACACTGTAGTTTATACTAGAGGTTTATAGGGGTACAAAGTCCAACATGGAAATTCTAGCCCTAATAGCTCTCCTGATAGCTTCCTGTAAGAATGTTGATACTTCCTTGTATTACAGTCTCAGATTCTCCAATGTCAGTGACAACTTCAGATGCCCTGAAGCTTTCGAGCTACCCCCAGTGTCTTCTCCTCAGTGGACAAAGCTGTTTCTCATGTACTATGGCTTATGCACACGGCATATATTCACTGTCATGGGTTTTGAAGGCTGTATTCCTCCTCACAGGTTTTCTTTTATAGCAATTCTCTTATCGCCAAACTCCAGGGTGATTTCTCAGAATATGCTTCATAGAAGTTCTTGTAATCCCCTGAACACTTGTGGGAAAGATACCAACTGGAATCTCCCAGAACACATGTTGTTTTTTCAAAGCAAAATCACCACATGGGACTTTGTGTGCGTAGATGTGTCCCCAAATGCATAAACTCAAATCTCCAATAATTGTAAGCCTTATAACCCTATTATAAAAATTATTTAGAGCAATTTATTTATTCTGAAAAATAAATTACACCTGTCTTTTTTGAAGTACATATATTTGTATAAAAAGACATTAAAACTCTACATGACACTCAGGAACAGTAACCAACCAATCATCTGTGGAAAATTCCATTAGCAGAAAGCAAATAAGATGTCTTAAACTTAATGAATGTATCTACTGAAGTGACTTTTTAAAAATAGTACCAAGTCAGAAAACAATTAATTTGTTCTTTTTTAGAATTTAACTTGTGGCTGATGAATGCCTGAAGAATCTTAACTGAAATGAAACAATACATGTGTAATACTAGGAAGGAAGAACACACAGCGCTCATTCACTTTATTCTCACCTCACCTCTAACATGCAGTATTGTTTAACCTAAGCCATTTGTCTTCTCTCTTCCTGAGTTCATTCACTGTAACACAGAGTAACACCTGTACTTTATAATGTATGGAATAGTCTGACTATAAAGGGAACTTGTGGACAGTATCAATCAATTGCTTAAATTAAAAAGAAGTTGAACTTAAAGCATTCAGACACTTAAAGGGAAATGAAGATGAGTATCTGTCTTATAAGAAAAAAAGAAATTAGAGATACTGTGTTTTGAGTAAGTAAAGAAAATCTAATGACTCCACTGAGCACTCTTCTTCATAATATCCATTAAGGTAACGTAGCTTAGCAAATAACTACTCTGGGCTATTGACCACAGAAATTTCCCTAGAGGTTTTAACTCTCCCATGCATAACATGATGCTGATTTTCTGGCCTTAAGTCTTCTTAATATTAGATATTCCCAGTGAAAAATTAAGCATGTCTAAGACACTTTTCCTTTTGCCTCATGTAGTAGTGAATGGGTTTATGTCTTCTCTTCCTCTCAGAGGAAGCAGGTGACAGTGACCCAAGAATCACTTTCTCCCAATCTGTTACCAGGTGATTCAATCACTTCAGATGTGCATTCCTTTGTGTAAAAAGTGAGGGTTTGACGAACTGTGTCCTAATGATTCTCTGGATATGTCATTGCTGTGTACAGACTTCTGAGCAGAGTGGCTACCACAAAATCAGTGCTAAAGAAATGACAGTCATTACTGAACTCCTCCACAAATTATTCTGGCAATTCTTTAATAATCCTCTTAGAAAGCAAACTTCTCAGTTAGTAACATCTGAATTCCTTTGTAGAAATTAATATAGTTTTACTATACTTAAGAATACTATGAGAATGAAGAGAGCTGGACAAGTATTGACCATGTGCCCCCAAGGGAGCATTCAATGTTGAAGTTTAAAAAAACAGAATTGCATTGATTACAGCTAAAAGCTAAGCTACAAAGTGATTCAGTGGTGCCCCTTTATAATAATCTCACTTCAGATCAAAGGTTGATTTTTCCATTGAGAATTAAGGAGCATCAACTATATCATAAGCAGTCATTAAGACTATAATTAGCTTCTATTTACTATGTTATGTATGGGACAATTGATCAATGACTATGTATTGTTTTACTTGATTCCACATTAACTTCATGAAAAAGATCTGATCCCTCAGCCCAGCTTCTTAATCTCTGTTTTCTGCTTGTCCACTATTTAGCCTGACATGTCATAGCTCTATGAAAACAAGAATCTGAGAGATCATGAGATGCCATAGGTAGTAAAGGTAGTACCATATTCTTTTTTTTTTATTGAAAAAATTTCCGCCTTTTCCCTGCTTCCCATTTCCTTCCCCCTTCCCCTACTCCTCTCCCCCTACTCCTTTCCCCCTTCCTCTCTGGTCCAAAGAACAGTCAAGGTTCTCTGCCCTATGGGAAGTCCAAGGTTCTCCCCCCTCCATCCAGGTCTAGGAAGGTGAGCATCCAAACAGGCCAGGCTCCCACAAAACCAGTACATGCAGTAGGATCAAAACCCAGTGCCATTGTCCTTTGGCTTCTCATCAGCCCTCATCGTCCGCCATGTTCAGAGAGTCCGGTTTTATCCCATGCTTTTTCATTCCCAGTCTAGCTGACCTTGGTGAACTCCCAATAGATCAGCCCCACTGTCTCAGTGGGTGGGTGCACCCCTCGCAGTCCTGACTTCCTTGCTCATGTTCTCTCTCCTTCTGGTCCTCATTTAGACCTTGGGAGCTCAGTCTGGTGCTCCAATGCGGGTCTCTGTCTCTATCTCCATCCATCGCCAGATGAAGGTTCCCTCCAGATGGAACCCCATATTCTTAAAGACCCATACTATCTTGGATAATTTCCAACTTAGGATGTCTGGTGGGCATCTCAAATCCATGTTACCCTACCTCAACAAGTCTGGCATCTCTACTTAGGTAGAATAACCTGACTAAAAAACCTTCTTGAATATTGGAGGTAGAACTTTTCACTGGATCCTCCGAGAGCTTCAACCACCTGGGTTTGTCTTAAGTGTGCTCATGCTATTCTACTAGGAACTTCCCAGGGTCCCAGGGTAGATTTCATCTCTGAGATCTGCCATGCCCTTTCTGTCTACCCTCTGCATGTTCCTTCTATCACTCTTACCTAATCCCAAAGACTGTGCTTGCCTCTGTCCTAACTCTTGATTTTTTTTGCAGTAATAACAAAATCATGTTTTCACCTGAATTTTTCCCTAAGCAATATATAGAACATGAAGAGAAGATAATGAGAGACATACCGAAAATATTCCAAATATACTAGATATTTCTGAAAAGTTTTTTTTTTCTATAAGGGTCACTTCTTGTCTGTGGTTCCTACTTCAAGCCATGTATTGTGAACCCCAATGAGCAAAGTTTCCTTGATTTTGAACTATGGCTCACCCACAAGATATAGTATCTTGAAGAAACACACATATCTGAGTTTTTATCTGTTTCCTTTCCTTCCTTCATTCCCTCCTTCCCTCTTTTCCTTCCTCCCTCTTTTTTCCTTTCTTTCTTTTATCTATCTCTGCTTCCTCTCTTCTTTTTCTTTCTCTTAGGAAACCATTGTCTAAAAGTTGACCATGTGGACAATTTCAGTATTTTGAGCACAGATTTAGTTCAAATATATCTGTAGAAATCTCCGTGTTAAATTCTTTATGCAAAATAGGCTTTCTTATAAAGCCGCTTAGGGAATAAGCTCAAAGGCTTAGAAAATAATCACCCTTTGAATAAAGTTATTTAATCTAAATTGTCATGTGAAGGCTTTCTACAAACATACTTTGTTTACACAAGCTACAAGGAAAGGCCAAAGAATGTGTTTTCATTTTAGAATGTTATTTCTAATATTGAGTAAAAAATAAAGTGATTAGAATTATCCATAATGGTTCTGCTTGCAGGTTAATTCTGCTATCATTTTCTATTTCCATAGATTATTACAGATGAACTCTATGGCCAATAAGTAATTATTTTTTCTGTAGATTGAGGTTTAGCAAGGTAGCAACAAATACACTTCCCAGTTGCTCTCTGATTCACATTCATAATATTCTAGTCCTCACCAAAAATAGAAAACAGGAATTGTACCTCAGGGACTTTTGTGTCTAGCATCTCATTAGAGTATTGAGAAACACATGTAAAAGGAGATAAAGTCATCACTCAAACTAATATATTTAATTTTGGAAATAATATCAAAATATCATTTTAAGATGAAAACACATTTTGAAGTTAATGAATTATTAACAAATATATTAGGTTATTGAATAAATATTAGAGGGTTTAACATTCAAGTTGGCAAAGGTATAAACCCACATTTTGTTAGTAGACAATGATCACAATGGCAATATATGATTTATTCTATCATATATATGTGTCTGTCTTTCAGGGTTCTGTGAGTTGTGGACATATGTGACAATACAGGCATGCATGTATATGGAAGCGAGACCATTTGAACTATTGTTCCTCAGATGCTTTCCATATTGTCTCTCACCTGGCCTGGAGCTCAACAAGCAGACAATGCTAGTAGACCAATGGGCCACAAAGATCCATCTGTTCCTGTCTCCCCAGCACTGGGCTTGCAAGGATACAATACTACACTCGGCATTTTGTAGCCTGGGTTCTAAAGATTGAACAAGAGACCACAAAGGTAAACTGAATCACCTCACAGGACCACGAGAAATAATAATTTGTCTCAAATTGATAACTATGGGTAAAGTTCATTGTACACTAGTATGTTATCAGATGAACTAATAATGGCAAATCCATGCAAAGAGATTCAAGGGGAAGATGATGACATATTTATTTCTGACTTGAATTTTCAAGTATGGTCTTGAGATCAGAGAGCAGAAGATACATACCCTGTCCTCTGCTCTTGCCTTAACATTCATGTTTATAGGGAGTTTTGAAGACTGATAGATGGAATTTGTTTGTTTGTTTTCTGTTGGCTTGTTTGGTACAACTACAATATGATGGTTCTTGTTTTATCTTACTATACTTTACTTTGTTAAGTTTGTAGCTATCTCCTACATGACTGTCCTTTTCAAATGACAAACAGGAAGGAAATGGATCCAGATGGGATGGGGCATGGGAAGATGTTGAAATAGGAGCGGCAGCAGGGCTGCGTCCCCGGCACCCGGCCGCCCGCATGGCTAGCTTATGCCCAGAAATAATTACACGGAAACTGTATTCTTTCAAACACTGCCTGGCCCTGATAGTTCCAGTTCCTTATGGCTAGCTCTTACATATTGTTCTAACCCATTTCTAATATTCTGTGTAGCCCACGAGCTGGCTTACCAGGGAGGATCTTAACCTGCGTCTGTCTGGAGCGGGAGAACCATGGCGACTCCTCACACAGCTTCTTTTTCCCAGCATTCTCCTCTGTCTACTCCGCCTACCTAATTTTCTATCCAATAAAATGGGCCAAGGCAGTTTCTTTATTAATAAGAAATCACTCCCACATCATTTCCCCTTTTTCTGTTTAAACAAAAAAGAAAGGCTTTAACTTTAACATAGTAAAATTACATATAACAAAACAGTTATCAAGTAAGAATTACAGTTACAATATTTATATCTATTTTATCTCTTATCATAACTAAGGAAAACTATAACTAACCATTCTTCAACTCCATCAAAGACTCCAGAAGGATATAATATTACCTATCAAACAAGAAATAAGAAAACTCTAGAAATGACAGAGACATCTCGCTGCCTGGACAGTCACCCAAAGTTCCTCTGTACCGTTGGGGCATCCATCTTCGGCCTACAGGCCCATAGTATCCAGCAGACATTCTCATCAAGCAAGAAATTCCAAAGACAGTTCAGTCACTTTTTGCTGTGTCCTGCAGAATGTCTCACAGACTCTTTCATGAAGCAGGAACCCCAAAAGGTCATCTCACCTTTAGGCAAGTTCAGCAGTCCTCTCTCTGCGGGTTCTCTGTGTCCAGTTTATGCAACCGTCCAGGCAAGAGCAGTTTCTTGCCCAAATGGCTATCAAACTCCATAAGGATTCTCTTCGATGCCCATCTTCCTCTTGAAATAGATTGGTGCTGCCAGGAGCAAATTTGTCTCATTGTCATGAAAAACCCTAAGTTATTAAAATATCTTAAATGCCATATTCTGCAGCCTTTGAAAGATATGAAGAATGCCTATCTAACTAAAATATCTCTCTATATATCTAGAAAATCTAACTAACATGACTACAAGCTTAAGTATTAGCGATGATTATCCATTAACAACCTATATTTCCTAATTATACATTACATTTTTAAATGAACTACACAATCACAATACCTTAATCAAGATCAAAAATACATATACATATAACAAAATTGACCATAAAATCCATACCAATGCAAATTATTCATATCTATATCATATCCCCCTTTAAATGTAAAAGAACATTTATAAACAATATTTGGGAACATGGGCGTAGTTTTTTCTCTTCAAACTGCTTCCTGCTGAATAGGGGCGCTGTTAATCAGATCATTTAGGGTGTAACCTGTGTGCCAGGTTCATCTCAGTTGGCAATTGAGCGAAGCAATTTTTTGAGGGTGTTCACAGCAACCTTTCAGGAGGGCTTGGTCTATCATACCAAATCGGAATAGATGCAATCCACAGGGTCACATCCTCTGTGAAAACAAAAGAAGGACTTTTCCAAAGCATCATATCCTTAGACTCAAATTCTGAAGTCAAGATACCTTTAGAACATATGTGCAGGTTCAGCCTAGCAGCCCATATAATGAAATGTCTCTCTGTACTTAGCTCCTTCACAGTCAAAAATTTTAAAGAAAACACAATGTACATAATCCAGACTCTCTGTGAAGTTTCCATTTTTATGTGGCTTATTTTTCTTTATTTCTCTTAATCTATAACTATCTGTACTTCTGTACTCTGTCTCTTTAAAGACTTTACCCCCTTTTTTTAAGGGCATTAACTTTTTTATATTCTTTTTCTTCTCTTTCCCAAGCCTACGTACATTCATCCAACAGTGTCTGAATCTGTTTTACTGTGAATCTGTAATTTTTTCATTATCCAGGAGCACTTTGTTTTGCGCCTTTAAATCACTAAGCACTTAAGAATCTAAGCTGTGACATTCCTAGGTCAAAAACAGGTATTGCATGCTGGCTCCGCCCAGTCCAACATGGCGGAGCCGCTCGTGCCTCTGATCCTTGCACATTGCACCAGTAGCATGGTGGAGCTGCTTGTGCCTCTGAGCTGTGGCACATAATGTCCCCCTTTTAGGCACACAGCAGTCTAGTTGCCATCAAACAAATCGTAGCACTTTAATCCAAATGCTCCATTCATACGCTCTGTCTCCCGCCGGAGCCAGACAGAGATCACAATGGCGGCACAGCCCAGAAAGCCGGCATTTTAAAACAGCCAGTTTTTTCCTGCTGCCGAGTCAGGACAATTTCTTTGCAGCACGCAACCCAGAAACAGCAAAAAGCTGTCTTAAATTCTCTCTCTCTCCTTTTTAAGCCCTCTCAGGTTTTTAAGTGGATTTAGCCATCACGTCTGGGCGCCATCTGTTGAAATAGGAGCGGCAGCAGGGCTGCGTCCCCGGCACCCGGCCGCCCGCATGGCTAGCTTATGCCCAGAAATAATTACACGGAAACTGTATTCTTTCAAACACTGCCTGGCCCTGATAGTTCCAGTTCCTTATGGCTAGCTCTTACATATTGTTCTAACCCATTTCTAATATTCTGTGTAGCCCACGAGCTGGCTTACCAGGGAGGATCTTAACCTGCGTCTGTCTGGAGCGGGAGAACCATGGCGACTCCTCACACAGCTTCTTTTTCCCAGCATTCTCCTCTGTCTACTCCGCCTACCTAATTTTCTATCCAATAAAATGGGCCAAGGCAGTTTCTTTATTAATAAGAAATCACTCCCACATCAGGAAGAAGCGGATGAGTAGATGGAGGGAATTGCTTCAGACTATTTTGTATGAGAAAAGAACTTATGTTTACTAAAAGGAAGAAATGTAGTACCTTTTGTAACAATATTTTTTCTAACTCTGCTGCTAAAATTTAAGTGTTTAATTAAAATTTATATGTTGGCAATATTTTTCATGCATATTAAATTCTCTCATTAACTCTAATGGTCAATTTAGAGATTCTTCAGGGTTTTATTCTTTACAGAAATGGAATGTTTTTACAAATACTGAAAGCTTTATTTACCTTCTTGATTGTTTAATTTTCTTTTTCTTTGAAAAGTTGTGCTTTCCGTAATATGATACTGTTGAATAGAATCAAAAGTGTGGAGAATTTATGTTCATGGTTTTGAAGGAAATATTTTCAATATATTTATTTTGAGCCCTTGAAGGTTTCATTACCGTACTAAAGGATTCTTATCTATATCTTGATTGTTACCAATGTACAGAGCTAATTAATGAGAGTTAGACTTATGCTAAGTACATTTTTCTCTGCAAGATGATCATTTAATTTTTTTTCAAAAAGGAAAATTTCTCAATATGATACAAACAATAATCTCTTTGATGAAGATACCTTTGTATCCCTGAGGTTAATTCTTTTTTCTTCTCATTTATTGTACAGATTTGGTTTGTTTACTGTTTTGTTCAGGAAAATTATATATAGGTTCTTAAGGAAAATTGTCCTTTAAATTTCCTTCCTATGTCATTTCTCAGTTTTTCCTTCTTCTCGGCATTCCATTTTATCCAACCTTTTATGAGAAAAAAATCATGTAAATCCAAAAGGAACTGTATGATTAATCCCCCACATGTCTGTTACTAAGAGATCCATTTATTGCCTACCTTGTTCCATTCAATCTCTCCCCCTTTGTCAATAATGCAGCAAATTATGTTGATGTAACTTCTGAGAAACATTTTTTATCTGTAATTATTATATTAAGCTTTAAAGGACAAAAGCATCTCAGATAGTACAGTATCAACATCCAGGTTGGCATGTAAAAACATAACACCTTAACTTTATTAATTACTTACATTTCACCCATAATTTCATAATTATCATATTTCCATTAAATATTCCCATATTAGAATATAAATGTATTTTATGTATTGGACTTTCCATATTTTTCTCTCAGTTGTTAAGTATTGTGCAATTTTATAATATTTATTCATTGTTTGAATTCACATTTTCTTGATTTTTCTACTTGCATTTGTTTTGATATAATATAAAATCTCTTTTCATCATCTAATTTCCTGGAAATAGATGGATAGATAATAATGACACCTTCTCAAATTGTTTTTCTCTTGGGGAACTTTTAAACACCAAATTATCATAAAAATGCCAATATTATTCACATCAGTGATGTTCATAGCACTAGACATTAAAGTAGGCACTAAACAATATTTGAGCATTTCTGAAGCATTTCTGGAAATGCCCACATGTTTTGAAAACCATATGTATGTCAAGTCATTTTTCAAGGAAAGCTATGGAAGTTAACTTGCTTTTCATCAAGATAATCATTTGTCCTCAGGAAGAAGACTTCCACATACATTCAAAGAGAGTGTTTAAAAGTATGTATTTAAGGAATGAGGCTTGTTAATATTAATTATTTTCATTGTTTGGTGTAGTTCAAGGTCATTCTAATGTGAAATATCATCTTCATTCTGCCTGTACTTACATAGGTGATGGGCAGAAGGTGATGACTGTGGCTGAATTAATGTGAAAGCACACACCATTTACTCATCATTTTCTTGACCTATGGATACAAGGTTTTATACCATTAAAATAGCACACTTTACTGCAATTATGAAAATTACACCTTCAATGCCATCCTGAGAGGATCTTAAAGATCCCATCAGTGTGTGATCAAAGCTGAAGATACTACTATAAATATCAGGTGCACAGCTCAGAATTACAGTTAGCCTAGTTCTTATTATGTCTCAATCTTGCCTCAAAGCAGCAGCGGGAGAGCAAGTTTATTTGAACTGTTTCTTGAAACCTCAACTGTAATATTGATTCAAGAGATTATCAAGCTTCCTACAACCTTTGGTACAGGGTTTTCTCCTTGGCCTAAAAATTTCCTTTCTTCTTTCAAGTAGTACACCATCATCATCAATAATTACAATTGCTGACTAATCAAACATTAAATTATTAATATAGTTTAAAAGTACCAGGAAATATACATGTGAATCTACAGGTATGACTTCTTTCTGGTGGAACAAAAGTTAATATCCACTTTCCTCAGTAACTCAAGGATCCAATATTTTGAAAATGGTGTCACAGCATAATCTGTAATACAGTTATCATTTTCTTAAATTTCCCAGAACAAGGTACCTGGGAGGAGGTGGGGAAAGTTCAAACTGCACCCACACCGGACAACAGAGCAGGGCAGCTAACTGGAAAGGGCTCTATATGTAGCAGTTCACAGTCTTTGCCAGGAAGAAACTCGTGATTTTGATGGGAACCTCCTGGAGTTGGTGCCAAGCACCACCTACCTCCCTGACTTGCATAAGCATTCCAGTTATTCACTCTGATGCCCCTCCCTCAAATCCTGTTATAAAAGCACAGCCATCTCTGCTGTGACAAACCATCCCACATCTCTGCAAGACAGGTAAGTAGGAGCTGAAAGATGATGAGATCCTCAGGAGAAAGTATGGTAGAGTACCAGTCCTCACCAAGTATAGGGTTCTGAGAATCAGGAATGGCTTCCTGAGAAGTTTTCAGAGGAAGGGGGGAAAATGGGTTCTTTTCATTTCAGAAGCAAAGAAGGAGAGGAATAGAGTGAAAATCAGTGTATCTCTACAGGGTTAGTGAAAGGAGAAGGGATGGGATGGTTCTCTCAACATGTCCTCTCTTACCATACACCATGACTCTGGTTGTTCCTCCCTCTTAGATAAGATGCTGCCTCCCACAGATCTCACCAGCATGTCCTGGATGCTACTCTCCTGCCTGATGCTCTTATCTCAGGTGCAAGGTAAGGTGTTTCTGCTCCTAGAACTGAATTTCCTGTGAGTGTCCAGAGCTAAGGAGCAGAGGAAGGCTCCGGAGTCTCCTGCAGCTATGATGAAGAGAGTCCCATACAGAAACACTGCCTGCCACTCCTCTGCCATGCTGTGTTCCTCTAAGCACTAATGACAGATGGTTTTATAGCAGCCCATTATTGAAACTAAAGAGATTCCTATTTTCCTCGGAACTTCTAGATGGTGAGTTTAACAAGGAAAGTGTGGCAGTCACGAATGAACTGCTGAGCTAGAGAAGGAGTAGATGGGCCAATGTAGAGACTGTTGGCCTAGAATTTGGGATCTATGGATAATAGGAGAATAGTGAAAAATAAAGTTAAAAGAAGACTGTTTTTCATGAAATACATCAATTTTAAGACCAAAAGGAGAAAGTAAAGGTGACAGAGAGTCTGTATTGTGGACTTAATCTCCAAAGACAGGCTTCATAAACATTTGCATTGTTGATCTACCCATATAAGCCATGCTCTTTATTTCACTACACCACTGTCTTTATCTCCTTCCACTTCAGGTGAAGATGCCAAGGAAGATGTCCCCTCTTCACGAATCAGCTGCCCCAAGGGCTCCCAAGCCTATGGCTCCTATTGCTATGCCTTGTTCAAGATACCTAAATCCTGGTTTGATGCAGATGTGAGTGCTGGAGGTTGCAGAGGAGGGGAACAGTGGGAAGTGCATGTCAGTCACAGAAGAAGTGGGCTTTCTTCCCCATGTTTCCATGAGAATCAAAGTGAAAGCCCTGTTTTTCTTCCAGGAGCCCCTATCATCTACATGTGCCCACCATTCACTCGTGAGATCTCAGTCTGTGACTTATTCTGTCTTTCCTCACCTAGCTGGCCTGCCAGAAGAGGCCCTCAGGTCACCTTGTGTCTGTGCTCAGTGGATCTGAGGCTTCCTTTGTGTCCTCTATGGTTAAAAGAAGTACAAACAGTGGCCAGTATGTGTGGATTGGGCTCCATGACCCAACACTGGTGAGATATCCTCTCCTCCCATCTAATTTGTTTCTCATTGATTTTGTTTCCTGGCCCATTCTTTGTGTTTCTATGAGGAAAGACCCAATTATACATATATCTCAAACTCTGGATAGCGGCTGGGGCAAAGGGAAATCCCTGGGCTCTGTTGAGGCTCCTAGTCTTCATGATATTCAACTGACCATTGTCAGCTTTTACAAAATTCCTAAATGAGGCTTTGGAATTATCTTTTGTCATTTTTAGGGTGTTTGTACCCTTGATTCTGACGGAACACCAAAAGAGGAGAATATCCATAATTATTCTTCACAGAATAGATGTGATTCAGAGAACTTTACAAAAGCACAACTTGCTGTGTTCACCAAGGGACATATTTTTTTCTGAGTTTAAATAGATTGTGCGTATCAGCAGAGATTTGATAATAGGAAGGAGATATACAGGTTGAATCCTGGGTAGCATTTGAAAGACTACATCAATTCCATGAGGCTGGACATAGGCATCAGCTCTTCCCAGTAAGGAATCGTAAGGAATCGTGCAAACAGAGCTTCAGTGGTCCTTCTTTCCCCCCCGGCTGCCTCCTCTCTAGGGCCAAGAACCCAATGGAGGTGGATGGGAGTGGAGTAACGCTGATGTAATGAATTACCTCAACTGGGAGGTAGTTCCTTCCAGTGCTTCAGGCGGTTACTGTGGCAGCCTGTCAAGAAGCTCAGGTAAGAATGAGGGCAGTCCTCTCTGAAAACCAATGTTTTTCTACCTTGCTATTCTGGATCTCTTGTCTCCTTCCATGTCTCCTTTCTTTGTATCTTGTCCTGCTGGAGTGAGGTACTGGTAGAGATGACAGAAAGACCCTGGATCTTTTACTGAGTTTACAAAATGCCCCTGACACTTTTATTTTGCTTCTTCTGTGTCTGCAGGATATCTAAAGTGGAGAGATAATTATTGTGACTTGGAGTTACAATATGTCTGCAAGTTCAAAGCCTAGAAGACAGAGTTAGCACCCTGAGATTAGTATGTAGCTCACCATGATCAAGAACCCAAGTGTGAAGACAGATGCAAGAAGGGAACATTCTCCAATCCTAACCTCTATCAATTCTCTCCTCTTCTGCCCCTTCTTCACTTTCATCTGAGATTCTTTTGTGTGTACTCATGCCTGAATTCTCAGAGTGTAATAATAAATATATAACTCATATGTATATTTTTTGTGATCTATTTATTTAGTAAATTAACAAAACATATCAGCTAAAAGAAAGAGATAAGTAGAGTTAAATTTTAAAAGAAGATCCAGTTATCATGGGAAGGGAGAGACATTTTCTTTGCTAACCACAAGAAGTGCTTTCATGATCATTTAAGCTATCCTTCATGCATCTGTAAGGAACCCTAACTAAATCTGTTGGGTCACACATGCATACTAAAGACAAAAATATGAAAGTAAATGGGAGTAAATAGGAAGGAGGAAGAGGATGGATGATAGTGAGAAGGAGATGAGAAATAGGGGCTTCATACAAAATACATGGCATACATATGTAAAAGTACCATAATAAAGTACATTATTATATATACTTAACCCAAGCAATAAAAGCAACAAAACCAAAGAATATGTGTTTATACATCTATATCATTTTAAATACAAATAAATCTGTTAAAAATAAAGGTAGGTATTAGTAAAGGAAAGAGAAAAGTAGGTAATAGTATTAGTAAAAAAAATAAAGGAATAACTATGTTAACTTTAGCCAAGTTCTATTTCAGAAAACAAAACATTATCAAGAATAAAGAGAACCATTTGAAAAACCTTAAAATTTCTCAGTTTTTTAAAAAGTATATGCCTGAGAACAAAATTGCAAATCAATGTGGCGAAGACTTTCAAAACCACACTGGAAATAAACAGCCACTTCAGATCATTGACCCATGGTAAGGCTGGTTCTGTTACAAGCACTGTAAGTTGCTAACATAGTAGTTCAAAATGATCTTACTTCATCTAGCCTATCCATATGTCAGTAACCTATAGGTTACTTCCCATATAGATTACTAAACACATAGGTTACTTACTGATGTGGGAGTGATTTCTTATTAATAAAGAAACTGCCTCGGCCCTCATAGGACAGAAAATTAGGTAGGCGGAGTAGACAGAAGAGAATGCTGGGAAAAAGAAGCTTAGTAGAGGAGTCGCCATGATTCTCCCACTCCAGACAGACGCAGGTTAAGCTCCTCTCTGGTGAGCCAGCTCGTGGGCTACACAGAATATTAGAAATGGGTTAGAACAATATTTAAGAGCTAGCCAATAAGAAGCTGGAACTAATGGGTCAGGCAGTGTTTAAATGAATACAGTTTGTGTGTTGTTATTTGGGGCATAACCTAGCCATGCAGGCGGCCTGGTGCCGGGGACGCAGCCCCGCCGCTCCTATTTCAACAACTTACCATATAGGTTATTAACCTTAGATTAGCCAAACAGAGCATGTTTTGAAGTGATTATTGTTTACTGTTCTCATGGTGATTTACTTGCCACTATTAGGTATTCTTAGAATATCATAGATTATTCCTAGCTCAGAAAAATATTCCAGTAGTATTTACTATTGAATACAAAAGTTTTGAATCCTTGCAAACTTAAAAAAATAAAAATAAAAAATTAAGCTTAACCATTTAAAGTTGGGAAAACCTCAAGATTTATCATCATTATCTTTTAGTAATTTATAGATCAGCTGGCAAAATTCGTAGAAGGAAATAGTTAACTTGACCAGCACATTCAGTCAACTTAATCTGCTTGACCTTTAGAGAATACTACAGCCAAGTGCTGTGGGACAATGGTATGTATCCTGTCAATTATATTTTAAATAAAAGCTGATTGGACAGAAGCCAGGCAGGAAGTATAGGTGGGACAACAAGACAGCAAATACAGGCGGGTCGATGAGAACAGGAGAATTCTGGGAAGAAGGAAGCCCATTCCTCTGCAGTCCTGACCCTGCCACAGAAGAAGCAAGATGTGACTGCCTGGCTGAATAAAATACTGAGCCACGTGGCTAAGATAGACAAGAATAATGGGTTAATATAAGTTATAAGAGTTAATAAGAAGCCTGAACTAGTGGGCCAATCAGTTTATAATTACTGTAGACCTCTGTGTGATTTCTTTGGGACTAAACAGCTATGGGACCTAGTGGGACAGAAAACCTTGGACAATAGTCAGGTTTGGTATGGTGGCACATACCTATAATCCCAGGAATCAGGAAGCTGAGACAAGAGTGTTACTGTGAATTCAAGGCTTCCCTCAGATATGTAGAGAATTATAAAGCAACCCTAGCTACAATGTAAGACCCAGTAAAGAAAGAATACTTAAACCAGCTATATAATACACATTCTTTAAAAATTCAAATGGAATAGTTACCAAAATAGGTCACATTATAGATAAGTATGCAATAGGATAAATGATACAATATATTTTTATCAGATATCAATGGAATTAAAATTCAAGCCCAAACCAGAAACATAATAGAACAATCTCAAAATTTTGGAGATGCAACTAGACACTTCCAAATAATACATGGAAAAGAGAAGTCATAAAAAGCAGAAATCGTTTAAAAAAAAACAAATATACAACATATTAAAGCACAAAATGTACTTTTAACCCAGTGTTTAATGAGAAACTGATAACAATGAATGATAACATTAGAAAAGAATAAGGATATAAAATCTTTAATCTTATGCTCAAACATGTTCATAGCAGTATTATTAGTAATAGCCAGAACCTGGAAGTAACTTAGATGCCCCCAACTGAAGAATGGATAAAGAAAATGTGGTACATTTATACATGGGAGTACTACACAGTGGAAAAAAAAAACCAATGATATCTTGAAACTTGCCAACAAATGAATGGAGTTAGAAAAAAGAACATCCTGAGTGAGGTATCTCAGATCCAGAAGAACAAATATAGTATGTACTTACTTAGAAGTAGCTTTTAGACATAAAGCAAAGAAAAACCAGTCTACAGTCCCCAACCTCAAAGTACCTAGAAAACAAAGAGGACCCGAAGAGAGATATACATGAATCTGCATAGGAAGGTGAAAAAGACAAGATCTGAGTATATTGGGAGTGTAGTGGATCACAAGAGAGGATAGAAGGGGAGAGGGGAAGAAGGAAGGGGAGCAGAAAAAAAATGTATAGCTTAATAAAATATAAATCCAATGGTTCTCAACCTTCCTAATACTGTAATCTTTTAATACTGTTTCTCATGTTGTGGTGACCCCCATCCACCAACCATGAAATTATTTTTGTTACTACTTCATATCTACAATTAATACAGTTATTAATCTTAATGTAAATATCTGTGTCTTCTGAGGATCTTAGTCATCCCTGGGAAAGGGTTGTTCGATTCCAAAGAGGTTGCAACCCACAGGTTGAGAAGCACTGTGAGTTTAATCCATGCTCACTCCTGAGGAAATAAGAGGAAGAAAGCAATGAAAACTCAAAATAAACAGAGAAGTGTTAAGACTAAAAATCACTGAGTTTGCATATGTGGAACCCCTAGAAAAATATTAACAAAATAGAATTAGTTATCATTTTTAAAAAATCTGGGCTGAGATTTTGGAGACGAGTTGAAGAAATAGAGAAGCATAATATGAGCAAAGGGATCAAGCCCATGATGGAGGATACCCACAGAAACACCTGACCTGAGCCTTAGTGAGTGGGACCTCACTGTCTCTGGACTGACAAACTAGGCCCTCTAAATGTGGGTGACAGATATGTGGTTTGGGCAGTTTGTGGGGGCCACTAGTAGTGGGACGAAGATTTATGCCTAGTACTTCAACTGACTTTTTCGAGTGCATTCCTTTTGGAGAGATACTTTGCTCAGCCTAAATATAGCAGGGAGGCCCTTGGTCCTGCCTCAGAGTGCTGTGTCAGACATTTTTTTGACTCCAGCCTTATGCTCTCTGAGGAGTGGATGGGAGTGGGGTGGGTAGAAGGTGGGGGGAGTGGGAGGAGAGGACCGAATGGGAACTGGGATGGGTATGGAAAATGAAAAAAAGGCCACTTAAATATAATTAATTAATTAATTGAAAAAAATCTATAGTACACATGAATTTCTAGTCATCTAACCAAAAAAATAGAAACCACATGTGAGTGATGCTACAAGTGAAAGCTATGTTACTGTGAAATTACATATGCCCTGAAGATATAAGGAAGGTATAAGGTTCTGCCAGTTATTTGGGCATGGGGCATCTTTTGTGTACAACTGATAAAATAATTTTGGATAAACGCTCAATACATAGACCACATAGGAAATATAGTGCTAATAATAATCTAAAACAGTGCCTTGTAAGGTGTGGATTTTAGCTTAGTGGTGATTAAAACTTTTAAGTCAATTCTGTGAATAATAACTAATATAAATGTCTAAATATTAAAGTAACAATATAAAATGCCACATTGTATTGAGTAAAGTTGCAAAAATATTTTAATACAATTTTTATTATAATTATTTGTGCACACATGAATAATAATGATATAAAATTATGTTTCTGGCAGTAAATACTTTTTTATGATATGTTTTTTCTATGCTTGAAATTAATCTCAAGGCATTGTGCATACCAGGCAACCACTCAACCTCTGAACTACAGCATTTCCAGCTAAAAAGAAAACAAAAGTATTATTCTGAACAGCAGTTAAATGTTGGAAAACTGCTCAAAAGTTACACAGAAACTTTGCGATGACTATAGATGAATTAAATATACAAATAGAGGGAGAGTTTGGTGTTGTAAAGAAGGCTAGTTTGCTTTCTGGCAACCCAGACTTCTGAAATAATCACACAGAAGGTATATTATTTAAATCACTGCTTGGCCCTTTAGCTCTAGCTTCTTATTTGCTAACTCTTACATCTTAATTTAACCCATCTCCATTAATCTGTGCCTCACCACGAGTTCATGGTCTACCAGCAAAGTTTCAGCACATCTGTCTCTGCTTGTGGTTCCATGGCTTCTCTTTAACTCCTCATTCTTTTTCCCAGCATTCAGTTTAATTTTCCCTGCCTAACTCTGTTCTATCCGATCTGGCCAAGCCAGTTCCTTTATTAACCAGTGCTATTCACAGCATACAGAAAGGAATCCCATATCAGTTAGGCCAACACACATTGTAGTTTTGGGAACAACAACAACAAAAAAAAGTTAAAAGAAAAGAAAAAGGAAAAATGAGTCTGCTGTTTGCAGGAAAAGAAGGAATTGGAGAGATATTGGGAAATAAAATATATTTAATCTGTTTCTATTCCCTCTGATATTGAGTTGTAGGTTATCTCACAAAATTGAGTTGAAAGCTTTGCAAAACAAAGTACACAGTAAGTACATTAAAAAAAAATATGCTCTTCATACGATGATCCCAAAATTAAGAAGAGAACCAGGAATGTGTTGTAGAAAACAATTTGAAAGAGTACATGAAAACCTAGAGTTTGCAAGTTTCTTACACCTACCAACTTGTATGATTTCCTAGAGAATCTGTGTCCCACCTTATTATTTAGAAATAGGTTGGTGCTGTTCATAGGGCCTGTGAAATGATGCTGTCATAAATTCTGCCGTAAACGCCTAACAGTGAAGTCACTACAGCCTCTGTTTCTCACCCTTCTGCAGCCTAGTGCCCTGGCTTTGACAGTAGTATGTTGATGGAATTTGGAATGCAGAAAGGGGTGCAATGATTCTCAATGAAGGTTGTGGAGGGTTTCTATAGTGGAAACAATCTAATTTCAGTGGTTGTTGCTTACATGCAACTTCATATTCTCACATTGTTCAAAGTATGTGAGTACTGCTCTCTGGGAGGCCAGCCTCCAGAAGCACAAGGCGTTTAATAGGAATCCACAGAGAGTCAGTGAGGTTAGAATTTTATATCTGAAGGAGGTTAGGGAAAAAGGCACTCACAAACTCTTTTAGTTATTTCCTTCTTCATTCTCGTTTTTTCTTTTTTCTCCGTCCCCCTCCCTCCCTCTCCTCCCAAGACTTTTCACAATTTTTATATCCCAACAGAATCTTCCAGGAAGTACAAGAGTCAAAACAGTTGCATTCCATTTCTTTTCTTTTCTTTTTTTTTTTTTTTTTGTGAATGATTAGAGGATAAAAATATGTTTTCCATCTCCCTCACATGATTAAACATTTTAGGTATTGCATGCAAAAAAGAACCCAAATTATCTCAAAAACCCTCATACAACTTGTTATAGATTACCCATGTGGGAAAGCAAGGTGTTCTTGTCTGGTATTTTACTGGCAGCCTGCATTTAAAGGGCAAATTACTTTATTTTCTTTTTTTTTTTTTTTTTGTGAATGATTAGAGGATAAAAATATGTTTTCCATCTCCCTCACATGATTAAACATTTTAGGTATTGCATGCAAAAAAGAACCCAAATTATCTCAAAAACCCTCATACAACTTGTTATAGATTACCCATGTGGGAAAGCAAGGTGTTCTTGTCTGGTATTTTACTGGCAGCCTGCATTTAAAGGGCAAATTACTTTATTACTTATCTTGAAAGGTAATCTTTTAAGGAATCTAAAAGTAATCGCAAACCTAAACTTTTATATATGAAAAAGTCATTCATCAATAGATTTTTGTATCTGGAGATTGATGGCAGAAATGGGTTACAAGGAATTAATCATCACCTTTGGTCATCACCCAAGCCTAGCAAGGAAAGTATGCCGTCCAGTAATGACAGGACCTCTTTGTTCTTGATCCTGCTGCATTCATCCATGTGCCTTTCTAAAACTTCAGAATGTCTTCTTGGGTTTTTCACCTTCAAGTTATTTAGCAAAAACATCTCAGTCTAACTTTGTTATTTCCAAAGCTTTGTTTTAGCTGTGATGCACTCAATGACCTGTTAAAAGATCTTCCAACATTAAGGTTAAAAGAATTTAAAGTAGCTGGGCTCCTGAGACTCAACTCTTAGTCATTAGCTTGAGCTACAATCCATGCAGCTTCTTAGGTGAAACAGACTCTGGCTGTATTTATTTTTATTCATCAAAACTCTCTATAAACTATTATAATTATCAAATTAGACAGGACAGCTTAGGGAGGGGTCTTCTTCTTGACAATCTACAGGTAAAAATGCCCAGTAGAACAGGATGTTTCCGAGAGATAAACACAAGCAGTGGAGATTTTTCTACATCTACTCATGCCATTCTAGAAACCAGAAAAAGAGAGCTGAGCTAAAATGCAACGGCAGAGCAGAAGGAAAAGACATTCCGGGGTCTGCAGTCTTGTGGTCTTGCTTAAATGAGATTGGCCCATCAAAGGATACTGTTCTGATAGGTTGACACCTGGAACTTCAATTCCAATTCACTGGTTCTCTGGCATGGGCAATGGAAATTCCTGCTAGTGGCACCCTTGGATTATTCTCTGTTTCTTTGGGTTCAGTCCCCAGGTCTCTCTGCCTTCTGTTCTCATTCCACTTTGAGCTTCTGGTTACAGAGCATCTCCTATGAATATTTACTTTCTCTCTACTCTGATTATTTTCTGGTTGGATTACTTTGCTGGTCAATTCTTTCTCTGGCCCAACTCCCTACTGAATTCCCACTAGGGGTCTCAGGTCAGCCTCACATTTCCTTTGTGTCTCTATAATGCATAGTTTGTAGGGAGGTCTAGAGAATGACTGGCATGGGCAAAAGGGGTGGAGTTAACATATGGTGTTAATCTGATGATTACAAGCAAGAGTCGCTCAGAGAAGACATACGATTTCATTAAAGTACATAATAGCTTACCATGAAGACAACAAGAAGTGACAGAGCATATGCTTGTGACTTGCAAAAACTGTTAATTAAACACAACGTGCGCATGCTAGCAGCCTACGAAATGCAGTATGTCACCATTTAAATTCCTGGCACTCTCCACACCCCTCCTCCCCCATCAACTGGCATAATCTGAGCTCTGCAGACCTTATCCCATCTGCTTTTCCACCCAGCAGTGCCAGCCCATCCTTGAGTAAAACCCAGGAAGACTCACCAACACAGAGAAGCCAGAGATGTTTTTGAGGGGATCCCAGCTATTCTTTGGATCTCAGTAGGAAGTGTGAACAGCTGGCACAATACTTGTGCCAGCCTTAAGCTCACAGCTCCCAAAACCACAGAGCTCTAAATGAACTGTCCTCTGGCAGGGAAGCAGCAGTAACTGGATGTATTTCAAAGTCGACACAAGCTGTTTATTGTTCCTTAGATCTGAAAGCATCCGTGTCCCACCACCAAGTTTCTATATGTTTGGAAACCTCCAGATTCTCTCAGGTAGAAAACTGGTTGATGTGTTAGACAAAAGTCACTGGCACTTTGCTCTCAGAAAGCTTGCTACTGTTCCCTAAGCATCCCTCTCTTCCCCTGATTCTGCTCCTTCCACTATAAATACATTCCCTTCAGACTTTTCTTAAAACTATTTTGTATCTGAAATAAGGATATTTCAAAAGTCTAAAACTAAGGACTGGCATCCAATACCTAAAAATGGTTACAGGATATCTAGAGGATCTAGAACTCCAGGCAGTGTGGAAACATCCCTTATACAAAAACAAAAATATCAAAGATACCTCTCCTCATTGACTGGGCTGCCAGTAGACCTTTCTTCGGATAGCCTTTCACAAATAGTTCCTGTCACCTTCAAGTGAGAAACATTTGTGTTTTTCAAACTCTCCCTTCTAGAGTTCCATGATTCTACATAAAAATGTCCTTCCCCCTCAGGTTGTGATTCTTGGGCCTAATCTGTGCTATGTTACAAAAAAATTATATTCCTGAAGGAGTAGACACTATGTTATTTTCTACTAAAAATAAAATCAGTTAATTATCAAAACATTCACCCATCAGTAGAGAGCATCTGCTTCTAATTCTGCCTCTACAGGCCTCATGTCACAAACAAGCCTTTCACTTTGGAATGCATTTCTTCCCATGATGATATTTTAGGCTTCTGAATGGTTGGTCTCCAGTGAATGATGCTGTTTCAGAAAATTGTATAAAATTTTGTAGGTGGATCAGAGGGGACAGATCTGGAGGTTTTATAACGTTGTCCCATTTCCTGTTCACTCTCTCGATTCCTGGCTGCTGATGCATGGTGACAGCTGATTTTCCTGTCAGCATACCTTCCCTTTCTTCTGCTACAGCTACCCCACAGCGATAGACCTGCTACCTGTTGTCTGACGAATCTCCTCTCTCACTAAAACTGTTCATTGGCAGATGTTTTATTAAAGAAATAGCTTAAGGTTTCAAAATTTAAACAGACAGTTCTCTTTGCTTATTACTTTAGACTATTATTGCTCTTAAAAAGTAACAATAGCCAACATTTATTGAAACTTGACCAGGTGCTTGACATTTTATGAAACCTCCACATGCATTAATGTATATAATCACCAAATAAAACCTATGTAGCAAATATTACTACTTACCACTGCCTAGTTTCATGCACCATGGGATGCAAAGTACAACACAATTAAGTGGGTAGTCAAGGTTTTCAATATCAGGGCTTCTGATCTGACTACAGATTATAAAATAAAGAATAATAAAATCTCAATGTCACCTTTAGACTTCTTTCTATATAAACTGTCACTATCAACTTCTTATGATTTTTCTGTTTGTCTATTTTATAAAAATGGAGATTTTAAACTCCTATGGCAAAAGTTAGCATCATTCATTATGAGTGGGGGAGAAACTACCTAGGCATCTTTAGAGTGGCCAAGATCAAAAACACTCATGACAACTTATGCTGGAGAGTGGGTGGACCAGTAAGATATCATCCATATACGGGATTACGGATATGTCATGAGGAATATTTTTTAGAACTTGTTGCACATAATTTGACAAATTGCACTCATTGGTAACATAGTGCAGGTTTGTGTACATTAGGCTTCCAAACCATAAAGGCAAACCACTCTTGGTCAAGTCCCGTCAAAAGTAGCCTTAACATTTATTATCTAGTCTCTGTACAATGGCACAGTACAAGGCTTCTCTGTAATCATGACTAGAATAGTCTGTGTGACTGGACCATCTCAATCAACAACGCTGAAGTTGTTCTGGATGTAGTACTTTGAGGAAACTGCAACAGATGTACTCTGAGAAGCTGGATCACGTGGGTCATCCATTTTCACTGGTTTCTGGTCCCCTGCCTGAAAACACAAATTTTCAAAGGTAACATACATATCTTCATTAACACAAGTATGGACTGTGTTTTGTGCACAAACCAGCCAACGACAATTTTTTTTTTGTTTCTTGTTTGAACAGGTAAAATATGTCACCTGTCTTGTATATTTCCTAGGTTTATTTCTTCATGTCTAACCTAGATTTAAATCTAACCTAGATTTTTAGGGGTTCTCCCCCAATCAAACCTGGTGTTTATCAATCTTGAATGAATCCACTGTAGCATTTCATGTTCTGTAGAAACAATAACATAGCCTCTTCCCCAAAGCAATACTTTTTCTGCCTTGCTGTTTGAAGTTAAAACATCCCTAAAGGCTGGATTAATTCAGCAGTTCCTTCAACATTACAATGTCTCTCAGCAGTTACCATCCAATGTTAATTATCATTCAATAGTTGTCTATTCTTACATGGCTTATTTCTTTATATTACTTTACTCTGCTGTATCTCCTGCCTAGCTATTAGCCATTTAGCTTTTTATTAAACCAACCACAGTGGAATATCTTTACACAGTGTATTTAAATCTCTCACAACAAGCTTTCTGCCTTGCTGTGTCAGATTTTTACTTTTGTGATTCCATTATCTCAGATATTAAATTATTAAATGTTGTGGAATCCCATGTATTTAGATATAGATATATTTCTTTTACTTTGTTTTAGATGGTATTATCATGACATAATGGCCCCATCCAAAGTCATAGTTACTTATTTATTTTAAAATATTCTTATTATTTTTATTTATGTTTATGCTTCTCTCCACAGATATCTTATAGATATGTGCCCAAGAGTCCAGGTACCTATAAAAGCTTGAAGTATCAGATTCCCTAGAACTGGAGATACAGGAAATTGTAAGGTACCCGACATGGGTGCAAGGTATTAAACTCAGGTCCTCTGGAAGAGCAACAACAGCTGTTAGCCAGAGTCATCTTTCCAACTCTAACTTGTGTTTTTTTTTCCCCCTAAGGATTTGATACTTTTAACCTTTCAGTTTAAGTCTATGAAGCCTTTTCAGCTAATTTGCATGTATAACATAAGAAAAAGTCTTAATTTAATATTTTTAAATGAATTACTTTTAGTCTGTTTGCTAATAAATATTCTTTCACACAGATTTCTCACAGGATGCTTGTATAAATAATTACTTTTGAACCCAGATTTATGACTCTGATATCATGATTGGTTTAACACAGCCTTAATTGGAGTCACTTTATATGAAATATTGAAATACAGAACTGAAAGTTCTTCAATGATATTCTTTGTTATCAACATTGTTCTATTTTAGTTCAATATTTCTATAGAAGCTTTTATTCATGGTAGGAAATTTATGATTGACCTATCAGTTTCCACCAAAAAAAAATCCAAAAAACTAAGATTATGGA
Organism: Alexandromys fortis; assembly: GCF_014885135.2. NCBI lineage: Eukaryota > Metazoa > Chordata > Mammalia > Rodentia > Cricetidae > Alexandromys > Alexandromys fortis. The sequence continues at coordinate 4,958,060 of NW_026068011.1, read as the reverse complement.
ACTTTTGATACATCAGTACAGCCAATAGCCACTGAAATACCAGCCCACTGGGCGTGGTCTATTGCTCTTTAAAAAAGAGCGGCAGCCCTCTGCTTGCTCTCTTGCTTCTGGCTCTTGCTCCAGTGACTAGACTCCTTTCTTGGCTTTCAATGTTCTGTTTTTCCCCTAAAATAAATACCCCTTTAAATCCAAACTGGTGTGGGATTGTTTCACGCATTATCAAATTCATTATTTCTTCTTCAATTACTATTCAAGAAGTGTGTGTGTATGTATGTGTGTACAGTCTGCTGGGTTTATTTAGTGTTGTTCATATATGTATGTATTTAGATATGGACCACTAAGATGTGGACACTTAGATATGGACAATCAATGAGGACCATTAACCTACCAAAATCCTCACCTGCTGACCCTAGTCATTAAGACTGCAACTATGAGAAACAGCAAGGTTGAGAACCAGCAACACCAGCCTCTTTCTCTCCCACCCCATTGCACCTGTCCACCACACCCACTTGCCCCCACTAAGTCTGCTCTACTAGTAGCAACAGTGGGTAGTGAAGCACTGGGGGGCATCACATTGACCAAATCCATTATCAGGGACAAGAAGGTCGTTGCAGTGAAGGTTTGTAGAATAGTAAAATTGTTCATTGTAAGGAATGAATATAGTTACACCAACAGGAATGACATCAAGGAAGACATTTGTACTCCAGACTACCTTAAAGTAGAACAATCCCAGGAAGCACCTTTGCAGCATAGACGGAGAGACTGTGGAGTCTGATGCTGTTGAAGGAGAAAAAAGTGCAGAGGCAGCAAATGTTACAAGTGGAGTTCCAGTTAAAGGTAGTAAACACACAGCAAACCATAACTATTATAGATTTTATCCACATCATAGGTGTCTTCCATGCAATTACCAGCAAAACTTCCATAATAGTGAGAGTCAAGAGAAGAAAAATGGATCTGAAGTGCTCCGGAAGGATAGGGCCAGCAACCCAGGTTCCATGGCAGGCAAAGGTACCTTACTATATATGGAGGCCCTATGGGCATTGACCGTAGTATTCCAACTCTGTGCAAGAAGTGTTGGAGAGTGATGACAATCAGGGTGCAGGAGAGCAAGGTGAGACAGAGTATGTATTGGGATTAGGGACCATGATTCTGCAGGGGCCCTCCTGTCCAGGATTGGCCTCGACAAAAATCATCTCTTACCAGGGTAGTGGCAAGGGAATTGAAGAAGTATAAGTAGTGTTATGAAGACACATAGAATAATAAGACAGGAACCATAAAACAGTACAGGGAGGGTATTCCAGGGATTACTGAAACCCTAAAAATCACCCCGGTTTTTATCCCCCAGCTTTTATACCCAATATAAACTGGGGGGAGAAGATAACAAAAGACTTTATTAACATGATACAAAGGATAACTCACACAGTCAATGGCCTTATCACAAAAGACTTTATTAACGTGATACAAATGATAACTCACACAGCCTTATCACTGAGACATCAAATCCTTAGCATTATGTCCTCTAGGTAGCTAAGGTGCCCTAAATCACTGTATGCTGAAGACTGCCCTTCCCTAGGTGACCTCATAGTTACAATAAAGGAGCAGAAGTACATTTACATAGCCTGACCTCCCATCAGGATGGAATTGAGCTATCCTAATGTCAAAGGAGCCAGGAAACCACCTCCTGAGTTAGGCATTGCAATTGTGCCTGTCAGTTTCTAAACTTTCCGACCCTCAGACAAGGTGGAAATGGGCCTGCAGTTTTTAGCCTCCATGCCCTCCTCACCAAACACAGTCCAGAGAGGATGGTAAAGAGGACAAGGGAAGTCATGAAGAGGCCCCACCAGCAACAGCCACCTCAACATCAATATCACACTAACTTCAATTCCCAACGCATATGGCCCAGAGAACCCTAAATCACAGGATAGCATAGGGACAAAAGCAGCCAATTTTGCATTTTGCTTTTCTTTAGACAAGGCCTTACTGTATATCCCAAGCTGACTTGAATCTCACATGTTCAACCTGGCCTGTAACTTTCAATTCTCCTGCCTCAGCTTCCCAAGTGTTAGGGTTTATGACACCATTCCAAGTAATAATTCTGATATAGAACATATATTTCAATGCTATCATGGTTACATTTGAATCATATATTTTCTATCTTTTTGTTTTCAAGCTATCTGTCTCTAATATAGGTAAAGCTTGCATATTTGTCTTTCTTGTGCTGTGGTTATGGCTATAACTCAGACTGACAAATATATTTTCTTTGTATTGACTTGACAAATCATATTTAAATGTACCAGTATGATAATCAATGTTCGGGAATGAGTTGTTTCCCTGAAAAAAATTAAAAACCTAACTCTTAATGTTTCAGAATTTTATATATTTAAAAAGGCAATTAAGTAGGACAGTATATTTTGTTTGCCTCATTCATCATAAATTTATTTAGTCATTAGTTTAAAGATTGCCATTTAATATCAGTTATAGCCTTCCAGCCCTCATTTTTTCTACCACTGATTCATTAAACATTTTAAACCCAAGAAGGCTCATGACATTGCCACATTGGTTATAGCTTAAATCTGTCTAACTGAGCAAGGAAAATGGTCCTTTCACAGTTTAACTATGTGAATCCCTCTAGAGTACCAAGACACTCTAGAGTGTAACAAACTACTAGTAATTCTTATGAGCCCATGCAAACATATAGATTTTAGGTAGAATTTTTATTCATTCATTTATCTTTCATGACTGTGGGCTTATAAACTAACATGCAAATTATGTGGATGAAATTGTAAAAGTTTCTTTATCAAAGAAAGCATGACATATACCCCAGATATATAAGCATCATCAGTGTACATTACTGATTCAGAAAGACCACACTGAGAAGGTGTTTTTATTTTAATTGTATAGGGTTCCATAAAATAGTGTAGATAAAGGTATCACAGGCCAGTGATGCGGGAAAGCTGGTCCAGAAAGAGGATTCTAACTCACTTTTGACGGATTGCTCTGTTTAATTTCTGACTCCATAGTAATTTCTGGTCAGGCTCTAGATGACCCTCTCATTTTTTCAGGTTAGTTTAGTCTTTGATCTTTCAGACAAAAGGGTACTCTGCATCATGATTTTCATCTCTCCATTTCTTTTATCCTACTAGCCCAATGGGAAAAATCAGACTGAGAGATTCAAAAAGAGCCATGGACCTGCCAAACCTAAAAATTCAGGACAAGAAATGAGAGAGACTGTCTTCCATTTCTTAAATACGATACTACCCTACCTCTAACCCAAGCCCCACCCTAGCTCCATCCCAAGTCTTAACAGAGACAAATAGTATGGGGATTCTTTGTCTCTGACCTGTGTTTGAAGTCAGGGATACACACTCCCCCAGGATTTGTAGACAAATAGAAACTCACTGTTTCGGTCTTCTGGAAGACAACACGTAAAATAGGAGATCTGCAAATCAGAAAGAGTTAAAACCATCTGTCTTAACTGCACACTTGGAAACCACCACCACCACCACCAACAACAACAACAAAATGTTTCAAGAATAAACCACAGTCTTTAACGAATTTCATGAAATTCCCAGGCTTTTGTTCTCAGCTTTACTTTTTGCTTGTTTTGTTTTTCAAGACAGGCTTTGTCTGTCCTGGAATTTGACCTGCTCAAGAATGGTCTTGAACTCAGAGATCTGCCTACCTCTTCCTCCCAAATGCTGGGACTAAAGGCGTGTACCACCACCTCCTGACCTCAGCTCCTCTTTTAATTGAATAGTTCTTCCTCTGTACCACAAGCATGCAAGTTTTTCAATTTTACAGAATTTATAAACACTCATTACAGAAAATGGTTCCTAGATTTTATTTTTGAAGGCAACACTTCATAATCCAGCACCCTTTTACCTGCTAGTGTATGGACAGGAAATTCTCTTCTATCGAATCACCTGCAAAGCATTTCTATCAAACACAAAGATCACCTGGACAAGTGAAAATGGGGCATGCAAAAGATCCTTTTCTTGAAATGGAAAAGTAACATTCATAAATAAAAGAAAGGCTAAAGAAGCTGGCTCTTGCATCTCAGACCTTCCTCTTCCATTTCACCTGAATATTAAGAAAAGACAACATACTCACACTTTTGCAGTTGTGGAGGCCAGTCCAGACATAGGCCACTCTCCTTGTCAGAGTGGCCACAAAGTTGTCCTCAGCCTGACTGAGCACTCACACAATGAAGCTTGAATTCATGTTCTTACAAGTTTTGAGCAATATACTAGGTCTTACTGAGGAATGAGACAGCAAAAAAAAAAAAAAAAAAAAAAAAAAAAAAAAAAAAAAAAAAAAAAAGTGCAGACATATTCCTGAAAATTTTGTGGCTCACCACCACGATCTATGTTCAGGAAAATTCGAAATGAAAGACAGGCTTGCAGGACAAAACCTGGGAGATGGGTCCAGTAGGTGATCTAATGAAGTTGCCAAAGACACCAGAAACTGTCAGTGGGTTTTACCTTCACACACGTTCTCCCTTTCACACATTCTTTTACTCACTGATATCTGGATAGTCCAAGTTAAATGGTCTTCAAAGAAATATTAGTAATGGGGGTTATAGGTATTAGAACCTTCTGGGCAGCTGATCCAGACAGAGTGCAGGTCTGGCCAAGGAAAGGAAAACAGTTAAAGAAGAAAGCCAGGATTAGCATAAAGCTAGACAATAAGATTATTGGTAGACTTAGAGATATAGCATGGGCATGGAATGACTGCCTGATCCACTCCCTGCATCTTTTTTCTTCTCTCACATCTCTCATTCTTTTTATTTATTTATTTATTAAAGATTTTTGTCTCTTCCCCACCGCCGCCTCTCCTTTCCCTCCCCCTCCCCCAATCAAGTCCCCCTCCCTCACCAGCCCAAAGAGCAATAAATCAGGGTTCCCTGCCCTGTGGGAAGTCCAAGGACCATCCACCTCCATCCAGGTCTAGTAAGGTGAGCATCCAAACTGCCTAGGCTCCCACGAAACCAATAGGTGCAGTAGGATCAAAAACCCATTGCCATTGTTCTTGAGTTCTCAGTAGTCCTCATTGTCCGCTATGTTCAGCGAGACAATGAGGCTTTTTCAGACCCTGGCCAGCTGGCGATGAAAAGAGACAGAGACAAAGACAGAGACCCACATTGGAGCACCGGACTGAAATCTCAAGGTCCAAATCAGGAGCAGAAGGAGAGAGAGCACGAGCAAGGAACTCAGGACCGCGAGAGGTGCACCCACACACTGAGACAATGGGGATGTTCTATCGGGAACACATCTCTCATTCTTTAAGAAAAGAACTCATAATGAGTTGCCCAATGAAGTTTATTTTATTAGTCTAACCGACACCGTTCCATACACAGGAATCCTTTCACTTCCCAAACCCTTTTATTAAATCCTTAATAAGATCTAAAGTTACAAGATGAGCCAATCAAACTTTAGCAGCCATAGATTATAAATTTCATTTCGAAATCCCAGGAGAGATGGGATTAGAACAGTAGTAAAGATCAACCCATGACTGACATTGCCTCTGCCTTTCTCCAGATACATCAGGTTGTAGGCAAGCAATGATAGCCTTGGAGACAGGATGATCAGGCATGAGACCAGGATGAAGTAGGCTCTGCTAGCCATATTGAACAGTAGATGTCTTTTTTTTTTTTTTTTTTTTTTTTTTTTTTTTTT
>NW_026068011.1:4943208-4947726 GCF_014885135.2 Alexandromys fortis | reverse complement strand
CTCCCCCAATCAAGTCCCCCTCCCTCACCAGCCCAAAGAGCAATAAATCAGGGTTCCCTGCCCTGTGGGAAGTCCAAGGACCATCCACCTCCATCCAGGTCTAGTAAGGTGAGCATCCAAACTGCCTAGGCTCCCACGAAACCAATAGGTGCAGTAGGATCAAAAACCCATTGCCATTGTTCTTGAGTTCTCAGTAGTCCTCATTGTCCGCTATGTTCAGCGAGACAATGAGGCTTTTTCAGACCCTGGCCAGCTGGCGATGAAAAGAGACAGAGACAAAGACAGAGACCCACATTGGAGCACCGGACTGAAATCTCAAGGTCCAAATCAGGAGCAGAAGGAGAGAGAGCACGAGCAAGGAACTCAGGACCGCGAGAGGTGCACCCACACACTGAGACAATGGGGATGTTCTATCGGGAACACATCTCTCATTCTTTAAGAAAAGAACTCATAATGAGTTGCCCAATGAAGTTTATTTTATTAGTCTAACCGACACCGTTCCATACACAGGAATCCTTTCACTTCCCAAACCCTTTTATTAAATCCTTAATAAGATCTAAAGTTACAAGATGAGCCAATCAAACTTTAGCAGCCATAGATTATAAATTTCATTTCGAAATCCCAGGAGAGATGGGATTAGAACAGTAGTAAAGATCAACCCATGACTGACATTGCCTCTGCCTTTCTCCAGATACATCAGGTTGTAGGCAAGCAATGATAGCCTTGGAGACAGGATGATCAGGCATGAGACCAGGATGAAGTAGGCTCTGCTAGCCATATTGAACAGTAGATGTCTTTTTTTTTTTTTTTTTTTTTTTTTTTTTTTTGGAAGCAAGTCAACAATCTCTACTAAATAACACAGAAACTAAAATTCTGGAATGAACAGAGCACACTTGATCTTTTGCAAGGCCTCTCTGCTCTTCATTTCTTGGTGTGTGAAGGCTATCTGAGTCCCAGACATGCTCAAATATTTCTCTTCAGGGGATTAGATAAACCCTGAATCTCAAGGGCAGCTCTGGTTCTGTTGAGGCATCCTTGTTAGCAACTTCTGCATAAAAATTACCTTTTTACTTTCTGCACGTAGATGAGGACTAGCTTATGTTACAAGTGCCTACCTATAAAAAGTACTTACCTGCAGACTGAGATCAAGATATCATGCTGGGCTAGGAAGAGGGATGTCTTTCATATACAATAGGGTTGAATAGAAATTCTAGGATGGGTGAAGAATGGGAGTGGCAAGAAGTGTCAGAACATTTTCATTGGACACTGAAACTCAAAACCTGGCAATAGTAACAGCTCCGTTCTGATACACTCTGGGAACTGTCACAGATGGGGTCCTTTTCCCGCACCTAGGCTGGCAAACTTCCCAGGCTAAAGACTATTTCTTTCCTTTCCCAGAAGCAAATAAGTGCTCAAGTCCCTGAACAGCCTAGGTGAAACCCTTCCAGAAACTCAAAAAGTCTAATTGGAGCAGGAGAGGAAAGAAATGTCCTGCGTGCTTCCAGAACAGGGCCATCAGTGGGGACAGGGACAGGAAAGGCAGATGCAGCAGGATATGTTGTGAAGCATCCCTGCTTGAGACAATGAAGAAAATAGTTTAAACTTCAGATTGCTTACATGCCTTCTTTCGATCGACGGTATAAACAAAGTGATAAAACCGAAATCACTGGGACTTCCTCACTTACTGATCTGCTCACAAAGTCAGCCTCCTGTGAAGCTATCTGTCTGCCTGGCCTTGTGATTTCCCTCTTCTTTTCAAAGGGCTGAGAACTTTCTAGCAACTAAAAAGAAGTCTATGACTGTCTGCCATGGGTGTATTTTAAGAACAGTAAACATAATACCATATTTTATAATGACTCCGCAGGTAATTTCATAATCTTCCTACCTGCACCAGCTGTACTGTCCTTGCATGATCTGGTTTGGGGATTTTTCTTGATTCTTTTTCAGTAATATTTTCTTTTTTAATTAAAGAACAAAACATTCTCCTCCAAGATTTTTTTTTTCTTAAACACTATGATTAGGTTACAGCAAAAATGGGTTGGAATAGTCAAGTAAGATTTTAGAATTATCTAGTCCTTTGTCTTTTGATGAAAGCAAGAAAGAGTGCTGAGCATTTGAAATCTTTAAGGTGATGAACTTGATGTCAGATGGTGGTGGCACATGCTTTTAATCCCAGAGTAAAGTGACAAGTAGAGGCAAGTGGATCTTTGTGAGTTCAAGGCCAGCCTGGTCTACGAGAGCTGGTTCCAGGACAGGCTACAAAGTTACAGAGAAATCCTGTCTTGAAAAACAAACAAACAACAAAAAAAGGTGACCTTGAAATGGACACGTGTAAGCCATTGCATAGCTACAAAAGTTATCAGTGCACAAAAAACAATATGGGAATCTTCCAAAGAAAGATTTTTTTGTTCTCATTTTTTTTTTAGAAAAAAATCTCTTATTTGTTAATTACATATACATCTATGCAATGAGATAAAGTTCAAGATGTTCATCTCTATTTTCAGGTTCTTGGACCAATGAACTATGTAAAGCACTACAATAGAACCATGGTAGACACAGGAATTTGAATGTGTGGCAGCCAATCTCAGTTCTGTCAGCCCAATATTACACTCTGCAAATGTCATTCTGTTGTGTCAGCACTACTCTTGCTCTTTTAATGACAGCCCCATTCTGGCAGGAGTGACATAGCATCTCAATGTATTTTACTTTGCATTTCCCCAAAGCTTAGGGATATTTAACTTTTTTAAATGTATCTATTGGCCACTGTACTTAATCCTTTGGAAAATGTCTGAGCATTGCACTAGTCTGCTTATTGATTGGATTTTTTTTTGGTATTTCGGGGTTTAATTTTCTTAGACATTTCTACATTTTAGATACCAATTCACTGTCAAGTGCATGAATGGTAAAAAATTTTCTGCTATTCTTCAGGTTGTTTCTTCAGTCTACTAATTGTTTCTTTTCGTGGGAGAATTTGAAAAAAAAATCCAAAATTGGGAAGTGATATTTGTGAAATGGAGAAGTTTCTAGAAAGAATATTGGCCTTAATGCAGCACCTTTACTCCAAGTTTGCACAAAGATATGTACAAGTTACCCAAATCTAAACTAAAACTAAATCCTTTAACAAAGTGGAAAGTGTGTTAAGACTTAAGTTACATTGGAAATACATGAATCAAGATCCAAATTACTGAGTACTCAGGAGGAACAATAAAGGCCTGCAAAGAGGCACAGGTCACAAGTGTGCAGTTGCAAAGAGAACCATCATGGAGCAACAGCAATTCATAAAACCAATAAAAGAATTTAACAAATATAACTGACTACTTATCAGAAAGTTATTTTCCAAAGATCTTCCTTAACATTAAGGAACATTTTAATATATACATATATATGTATACACAAAGTACAGAAGTATGTTTATACATTTGCACATTAATTTGAAGAATTGGCTGAGTCATTAAAGTAGACATGCCCTATACTATTTTTTTTTAATGTAGAGGAAGTTTAAGTTCCTATACACCATATTTGTGATATAACAAATTTCTTCAGGCATTTTTGTTGTTAAATTCTATTGAAAGAGTTTTGATCATATTTTGCCATCCTTATCAGCCACCTTCAGACTCTGTATAGGCAAGAATTGGCAGTTTTTATTTGAGGTAGAGTCAAGAGTTAAGGCTCACCCCCAATGACAGGAATTCTCTTCACGGTTTCTGAGTGTTTTTTTCTTCATTTTCCCAACACAAGTCTTGATTATTCTCAAGTGTACCTTCATTTTTCCTTTCTTGATTACTTCATCTTTAATTTGCACAATTTCCTGGAAGATGTTTTCTTGCTCTCTCTTTTTTTTTTTTTTTTTTTTTTTCAGGATCATGGGAATTGGACACCTGGGAACATTTACAAAAAAGAGAATTTCAGCTTTGCCTGACAAAAGGTTTGTTCTGATGGCAGCAATCTAACTTTGTGCCAGCCCAGTCTCTACTTGGAGGACTGTTTCAGAATCTCCCCCGGCCCACCCACCTGCATGCTTTCCTGTCCTGGGTTGCTTGAGCAGTCTGTTCTCCATGCTCTTATCTGCCCTACCAGACATTGGCTGGGCACTGATTCTTCTTCCTCATGTGTTATGAGACAGACTTTCTCCATCTACTCTGTTGATTCTTCAAGGTGGACCACAAGTAAGAGAATGTAAACAGGGTTATCTAAACCTTCCTCCTACATCCATGTATTTTTCTAACTTAACAAATAAGACATTTTATTGTTGTTTATAATAATTAAGCCACATTCAGTTTAACAATTTTGCACAAGATCTCAATCCTTCCCAACTCCTGTTCCTATTCTTTCATCTTTAACTTTTTTGAGATATACTTTTATACTATAATATAAGCTGACCTGGAACTCACTAACAGGCTAGACAGGACTCAACCTTAATATAATCTTGCTGATACAGTCTCTTGAGTGCTTTGATTACAGGCATGAGCTACCATAACTGGTTTATTAAATAAGTTTGATGAACTATGTCTAATGTAT
>NW_026068011.1:4937447-4942242 GCF_014885135.2 Alexandromys fortis | reverse complement strand
AGTCTGACCTCACTTCCTCTTCTGCCCAGAATTCTATTCTGTTTCCTCCTCCCATCTATCTTTTAACCTATCAGGGCCAAGGAGTTCCTTTATTGCTTAACCAATGAAATCAACAGATTGATATATGACACTCCCACATCACTTCTCCCAGTCAGTGTGTTGCCTTTTTGTCTTAGTGACAGTGTCCTTTGCTCTACAGAAACTTCTCAGTTACAGGAGGTCCCATTTATTCAATGTTGCCCTTAGTGTCTGTGCTGCTGGGGATATACGTAGGAAGTGGTCTCCTGTGTCCATAAGTTGTAGGCTACTTCCCACTTTCTCTTCTATCAGGTTCAGTGTGTTCAGATTGATATTGAAGTCTTTGATCCATTTGGACTTGAGTTTTGTGCATGGTGATAGATATGGATCTATTTTCATTTTTCTACAGATTGACATCCAGTTATACCAGTACCATTTGTGGAAGATGCTTTCATAACAGCATTATTTGTAATAGCCAGAACATGGACACAACCTAGATGCCCTTCAATGGAAGAATGGATGAAGAAAGTATGGAATATATACATATTAGAGTACTACTCAGCAGTAAGAAACAATGACACCGTGAATTTTGCATTCAAATGGATAGAAATAGAAAACACTATCCTGAGTGAGGTAACCCAGACCCAAAAAGATGAACATGGGATGTACTCACTCATAATTGGTTTCTAGCCATAAATAAAGGACATTGAGCCTGTAATTTGTGATCCTAGAAAAGCTAAATAAGAAGGTGAACCCAAAGAAAAACATATAGTCATCTGCCTGGATATGGGAAATAGACAAGATTGCCGGGCAAAAACTGGGAATTTGGGGGTGGGGTGGGATGGGGGTAAGGGGAAATGGGGTGAGAAAAGTGAGAAGGGGAGGATGGGGGAGCTTGGGGGAATGGGATGGTTGGGATAAAGGAAGGATGGATATGGGAGCAGGGAAGTATATATCCTAATTATGGGAGCCATTTTAGGGTGGGCAAGAGACTTGACTCTAGTGGGGCTTGCAGGTGTCCAGGGAGATGTCCCCAGCTAGTACCTTGGGCAAATGAGGAGAGGGAACCTGAAATGACCCTATCCTATAACCATACTGATGAACATCTTGCATATCACCACAGAACCTTAATCTGGCGATGGATGGAGACAGAGACAGAATCCCACATTAGAACACTGGACTGAAACCCCAAGGTCCAAATCAGGAGCAGGAGAGAGAATATGAGCAAGGAACTCAGGACCACAAGGGGTGCACCCACCCACTGTGACAGTGGGGCTGATCTATTCGGAGCTCACCAGGGCCAGCTGGACTGGGACTGAATAAGCATGGGCTAAAACCGGACTCTCTGAACATGGTGGACAATGAGGGGTGATGAGAAGCCAAGGACACTGGGTTTCGATCCTACTGCATGAACTGGCTTTGTGGGAGCCTAGCCTGATTAGATGCTCACCTTCCTAGACCTGGATAGAGGGGGGAGGACCTTGGACTTCCCACAGGACAGGGAATCCAGACTGCTCTTCAAACTCGAGAAAGAGGGGGAATGGAGTAGGGGGAGGGGGACAGGAGTGGGAGAAGGGGAGAGGAGTAGGGGGAAGAGGGAGGGGGAGAGAAATGGGAGGCGGGGAGGAGGCAGAAATTTTTACAACAAAAAATAAATAAATAAATCAAAAACTTTTCAACAATCCAGAAAAAATAAAAATAAATAAAAAGTATATTCTCTCTGAATGTAAACCATTTCAAGTGATTGTAATCCTTTGCAAAATCTTTCTTCTTTAATGCTGAGACATTCAATACCAGGTTGTTGTTTTTATTCTTTCAAATTTCTTTAGTGCTTTCTAATTTTCATTGCAGTGACCTTGTTTAACTTTATTATTGTTCATTTTTAACGATTAGTGTCAGTGGCATTTTTTATGATTCCCTTCTCTTTAAGGGTGGACAGGGAGGAAATGGTTTATTTTAGCTTCCATATCCAGGTTACAGTCTATCACTGAATGAAGTGAAGGCAGAAACTCAACAGGGCAGGAACCTGGAGGCAGGAGATGATACAGGGGCCATTAATGTGTACTTGCTCATTGGCTTGTCTTCATGGCTTGTTCAGCCTACCTTCTTATAGAACCCAGGTGACCAGCCCAGGGATGGCACCATCTAAATTCAATTAGACAGCCCATCCCCTGGTCAATCATTAATTTTAAAAAATTCCCCACAGGCTGGCCTACAGTCTGACTTATGAGACATTTTCATTTCTTTCTTTCTATTTTAATTGATAATAGATTCTTCTCTTATATAAAACATCCTGACCACAATTTTACCTCCCTTCACTCCTCCTAACTTTCCTCTTTTCTCCCCAAGATTTACTCCCCATCCCTTTACCCTTAGAAAAGAGCAGACCTCTAAGAGACAGCAACCAAACATGACAAAGCAAAATACAATAAGACAAGGCAAAAGATCTCATATTGAGACTGAACAAGACAACCCAATAAGAGGAAAAGAGTCCCAAGATCAGGCACAAGAATCAGAGACACAACACCTCCTATTTTTCTTCTATTCTTAAATATTTTGTTGATGTGGAATTTCCTTCTGTATGCCGGAAATACCATTGACTAATAAAGAATCTGCTTTTGGCCAGTTGCAGCACAGAAAAGGGCAAACAGATAGAAGAGAAGAGGTAGGGATGTTGTAATGAGCCACTTGTTCATCCTGGCCACCCAGAGCCAAAATAACCACACAGAAACTGTACTAATTAAATCACTACTTGGTCCATTAGTTCTAGATTCTTATTGGCTAACTCTTGCATATTAATTTAACCAATTTCTATTAATCTGTGTATTTCCATGTGGCAGTGGCTTATTGGCAAAGTTTCGGCATGTATGACTCTGGTGGTGGCTCCATTGCGTCTCTGTCTGACTCTGTCCTTCTTCCTCTCAGCATTCAGCCTAGCTTTCCCTGACTACTTAAGTTCTGCCTTGTTATAAGTCGAAAGCAGTTTCTTGATTCATTAAAGGTAATCACAGCACGCAGAGGGGACTACCACATCACCTCCCCTTTTCTGTTTAAATAAAAAGGAAGGTTTTAACTTTAACATAGTAAAATTACATATAAAAAAGAGGTATCAAACAAGAATTACAGTTACAATATTTATATCTACTTTATCTTTATCATAACTAAGGAAAACTATAATTATAACTTCTTCAACTCCATCAAAGACTCCAGGAAGATATAATATTACCCAAGTAAACAAGAATTCCAAAAACCCCAGAATTGACAGAGTCATCATGCTGCCCAAATAGTCACCCAAAGTTCTTCTGCACTGTTGGGGCATCCATCTTTGGCCTACAGGTCCATAGTGTCCAGCAAATTTTTCCATGAAGCAGGAAATTTCAAAGACAGTTCCATCTATTTTGGCAGTTTCTTGGTCACTTTCTTTTGTGTCCTGCAGAATGTCTGGCAGACTCTTTCATGAAGCAGGAAACCCAAAGAACTGTCTCACCTTTAGGCAAGTTCAGTAGTCATTTCTCTGTGGGTCCTGCATGTCCAATTAAGCAGTTGAGGCAAGAGCAATTTCTTGCCCAAATGGATGAGGAGCCTCTTAAATGCCTGTCTTCCTCTTGAAGCAATCGGTGCAATCAGGGGTAGACATGTCTCATTGTCATGAAGAGTCCTAAGTTATCAAAACATTTTAAATGCCAAATTCTGAAAGTTCCTGAGAGATTTAAAGAACACCTATCTAACTGAAATATAACTCTACATATCAAGAAAATCTAACTAAAATGACTACAAGCTTAACTATTATAGATGAGTATTTAATAACTTTTATTTCTTAATTATACATTACATTTTTAAATGAGTTACACAAACACAATACCTCAATTAAAATCAGAAATTCACATACATAAAACAAAATTGACCTTAAATTTGTATCAATAAACCAAGGTTCATACCAATGCAAATTATTCATTTCTATATCATACCCCCCTTTAAATGTAAACAAGCATCTATAGACAATATTTGGGAATATGGGTGTAGTTTTGTTCATACTTTTTCCTGCTGATTGGGGGAACTGTTAATCAAGTCTTTCTGGGATGTGCTGTCAGCCCGACCTCTGACAGCACATACCAGAAAGCCTGCATTTCAAAACAGCCTGGCTTTTTTTTTTTTTTTCTGCTGCTGCTACTAAGTCAGGAAAACTTGTTTTAAAGGAGCCATGCCTCTGCTTTCTTCTAGAAAACAAAGCCCATCAAAGAAAATTGGGCTAGGAAACGATGCTTAACTCTGTTCTTTGGTGACTAGAATTAATTTTTTTTTAAAGTTTTCTTGGTTTTCTACATGGATTTTAGTTAGCCATGTGAGTGCAAATTTGTTTCAAGCAGCCACTTGTTCATACCGGCCACCCAAAACTGAAATAAACACACAGAAACTGTATTAAGAAGGGAGTCAGAATAAACATTCTGTTAGTGAGAAAGGCAAAATTTTTCCTGATAATTTTAGGAAGACGACGGTCAAAAATGGAGTAGGCACCTTGGGAGCTCAGTCCAGTGCTCCAGTGTGGGTCTCTGTCTCTATCTCCATCCATCACCAGATGAAGTTTCTATGGTGATATGAAAGATATTCGTCAGTATTGCTATAGGATAGGGTCATTTCAGGTTCCCTATCCTCAGCTTGAGCTCCCAAGGTCCCAATGAGGAGCAGATGGAGGGAGAACACGAGCAAGGATGTCAGGACCACGGGGGGTGCACCCACCCACTGAGACAGTGGGGCTGATCTATTGGGAGCTCACCAA
>NW_026068011.1:4926027-4933591 GCF_014885135.2 Alexandromys fortis | reverse complement strand
GGGGGAGGGAAATGGGAGGCTGGGAGGAGGCAGAAACTTTTTTTTTCCTATTCTCAATAAAAAAAAAAATTATATTAAAAAAAATGGAGTAGGCATGCTGCATAGGTTCCTGCCATCTAGGGAAGTAGATAAAACAACCAAATCATGATTCCATAAATGGTAAAGTTTAGGGAGAAAAGAGTACGCAGTATAGAAATTTACAAAAAGAAAAAAGTAGAAGAAAATACAAGGATAGAAAAAAGTTCAGCTTTCATTTCTTATGCAGTGGCATGCTAGAGAAGGCATCTAAGTTGTCTAAATCTTAAATTCTTTTATTGCTGTCTCAAGCAGGTGTGTGACATGTCAATTGAGGCTGCCTACCCTGTTCCAGAACTCACAGACTGTCCGGCTCTAGTGTCACACATCTTCAGGTTGCTCATGCTAGCCCCCCTCTCCCCTTTGAACATCTTGAGTTCTTGGAAGGGTTCTGATCCTACTCAGGGATATGGGAACTAGGAATCTGGATTCTGTTATAGAAGAAAACATTTTTTTTTAACTTGAGAAGTTTTGCAACTGTGAATATGAAGAATTCATCACCTGTGATTATTCCCATGATGTTCCAGAAAAGGTGACTCCTACTGCCAGGATTTCTGTAGGCCATCTGTGCCAAAGGCAAATGTCATAAGACTCATGTCCCTCCCTTTCACCATTTGTGAAGACTCTTCTACCCTACCCTGTTGCATATAAAAGACCTACCAGTACACAGTCTGGCAGATTTATTCTTCCCAGCTGTCTGGTAAGTGTGTTTACAAGAGGAAGACTCCTCAGCATAGGCTAGTCTACTTAGTTCTGAGAAAAGAGACAAAGAAATGTTATAAAATATTCTACAAGTATTGGTAACTCAGGAGAGGGCCAAGCTGACTTTCTATTCCTAGGGCTATTATATATTCCAAAAATCTTGAGAGAAGGAGTTGAGTATATGGGGATGCCAGACAGCCTTCTTGAACTAAGAAATTAAGAGACAAGAGACTTTGTTTAGGATCAAGATAGCTATGTTCACCACTCCTAAAATTTTCTTCTCTTTTGCTTCAATAGAACTGCTGATTTGGAATTTAAATCTAAGACTCCCCTCTGGTCAGCATGGCTCGGAACAATACATGCCATATCCTGTTTGCATGCCTGATGCTCCTGGCATGCTGCCAAGGTAGGCTTGATGCACCATGATCCCTACAGACCTGAAGGCTTTACTCCATTCCTATAGATATTTGTGTTCTTTTGGAAGGGGCATAGTAAACGTTGGAGGTTATAACTCCACTAATCACAATGAAATAGATCATCAACTACAAGAAAATTTGAATTGGGATATTAACTTATCCCTTGTCCATGACAACTAATGTTTTCTTATTTGTTATGACTAAATCTAGACATCCTTATTAATATATGGAGGCTTTATGCAGGGACTCTTATGTAAGAAAAGGCATAAAATACAAAAGAAAGGTAACAGCTTCAAAGGAAAAAATAAAGATACAATTGGGGAAAAAAATTCCAGAAATGAATAGTGAGCTATTGTTTCAAAGAAAGAGAGCCTGGCAATAAAAAGTAAGAAAGGAGGATAGAAGTCAACCTACTGTCTGTCTTACATCCTTGCATGCCGAGAGAGGGGCTTACTTCAACAACAGGTATCTCAGCATCCAGGCTTTGCCCAATTGTTGACATCTCCTTCACTCTCCTCTTTTACTCTCTAGGCAAGAAGGCTGAAGAAGGCTTGCCCATACCTGAGAACGATCTTCCTTCTGCCAAGATCAACTGCCCAGAAGGTGCTAATGCCTATGGTTCCTACTGCTACTACTTTGTGGAAGATCGTTTGACCTGGGGAGAGGCAGATGTAAGTGAAAAGAGAAATATTAGAAGAGAAAGGTATCTGAAGGTAGAGAGTGTTAACCTTTTCTAGTTGCTTCATAAGGTAGGGTTGATCACCTATTTGCCCCACCTACCTGAGTTTGTCCCTTGCTGGTGACTTTTACTCTGAATTTTCTGGGCAGAAATCTTAAGGCTGAGTCATGGTATCATCGGGAGGATTTCTGCACTGTCCTTTTCCTCCAACGTTCTTTAGTGGGGCTAGTATATTGTTTAAAACAGCCCTTCTCCATTGAGCAATCTATTTTCTGTCTGCATGCTTACAGCTCTTTTGCCAGAATATGAATTCGGGGCACCTGGTGTCAGTGCTCAGCCAGGCCGAGGGCAACTTTGTGGCTTCTTTGGTTAAGGAGAGTGGTACTACAAATGCTTATGTCTGGACTGGTCTCCATGATCCCAAAAATGTGAGTATGTGACCACTTATCTCCTAATACACAGGTGAAGGTGAAGTGGGAGAATCAAGTCTAGATTGTAAAAAGCCAATTTTACAACACGTATAGAAAAGCAATGTATTTGTTGATTCTAGAATATATGAGCATGTTGAGGTTCACTGCAGGTTGTTATGGAGATAGCTACAGCTCAACTTGTTAAAAGCTCCATGTATGCATGGTTAATCGTATTGCTTTTACTGAGATGTGTTTTTTTACATATTCATTACTCTTTATTGTGTATCTTGTAGATTTGTGTTAGAAGAAAATTCTTTTGCGATGACAGAAGAAAACAATTTATTGCCTGATTTAGGTGAATCTGTTGCTTTACCAATCCAGCCAGTCCTATCTAGTGTTATACTGAAAGTGGTTAGCGTTAACTTCAAGAAAGAGACTCTAGGAGCAGTTTCTGTGATACACATTTATAGTTCTTTGTAAAATTCAGAGTACTTCTCTGAAAGACAGTGGAAGAATATGAATATTTCAGGAATGCAAAAAAGCAAAGAAACGCTGTGATTCTTAAAGGGCGTATGATCCTTAATTTTGTCCTATATTTCGGTCCATTTCTTAAAATGCACATGGCCTGAGAGTTTCTACAAATTTCTGAGTAACATTGGCTCGATTTGTCTCCTTCACTGTAGAACCGCCGTTGGCACTGGAGCAGTGGATCTCTGTTTCTCTATAAATCATGGGCCACTGGAGCTCCAAGCACGACCAATCGCGGTTATTGTGTGGCACTGACTTCAAACACAGGTATGAGAAAAAGATATTGCTATTTACTTCTTTATCTCAGTTCTGGGGACAGACCTCAGGCTGCAGAAAGAGAAAAGATCACTTATGCAAGAAATAGAAGTGTTCTTCTTATTTTGTATCATGAGTCTTAGAACCAGATGAGACCACACTATCTCTGTCTGACCTTTTTCATTGACTTGTAGCTTTCAAGAAATGGAAAGATGAAAACTGTGATTCACAGTACTCCTTTGTTTGCAAGTTCAAAAGCTAAAGTCTCCTGAACAACAGACATCCAGAGCTTCATTAATATGGATTAGAAAATCAAACAAGACCATCTATCCACCACAAATTAGATACTCTTCTCTGTTGAACTTAAAATAGACATGCAGTATGTTTAGCTACTTTAATTTTTATACCCCTAACATAATGAAAATAAAATTGTGTCCTCCACTTGTGTTGTCATCTGTGTTCACAGTTTGTTGTTAATGGATGGGTGTTGCAGGAGGCTGTTTGTTTGTTCTCTCCTCTCCAGAACTGAAACAATAACTCTGAATCTATATTATTTGCAATAGTGTTTGGCCAATAGCTTAACCAAGCAATTCTAGCTTGCTCTTATATCCTAAACTTGCCCATCTTTATTAATCTGTGTATTGGCACATGTCTGTGGCTTCCTGGATAATGTTCCATCCCCAGCATCTGTCTCTATCAGGGCTAACTAACATCTCCCTGATTCTGCCTTCTTTCTCCCAGTATTCAGTTTAGTTTTCCCTGCCTAGTTCTGTTCTGCCCTGCTATAAGCCCAAAGCAGTTTTTTTTTTTATTCATTAACTAATAAAACCAACATCTATACAGAAGAACTTCCCACATCAGCTGGGTATTTGACAAAGTCTAGCACTGACAAGCTTACTCTGGCATATCCATTGTTAAAAATACAGCCTTCATCAACCATTAGTGCTTTTGTTTGTGATACATTTGAAACATTTGTACTCTTTGTGTTTGCTTAGGCTTTGTTTTGAAGAAATAGTGAATGGTGTGGGTATTTTGTACATAATACATGGGGATTTTACAAGCTTGAGTTCCTAGGAAGCCACACTTTTGTACACAAAAAATCAATTTGAAGCCATGATTGAATTGAGATTTTAATGAAAATTGCTTGATCTTAACTATTGAATGAATTGGTGACCAACATATTGGTGACTAGAAGCATAAAGGCCAAATTAGTTTTTTTAAATGACACACCACCAGCAATCAGCTAGAAGCTGCATTAAACTCTGGTCTTTTTTGTGTCTAGAATTCCTTTTCAAGCTTTATCAGGTTTTATGTGAATTTTAGTCCACCATGTTGGCATGCCAATTTGTAAGAGGAGGCTGCTTCTTCTTTCCAGCTGCCCAGCTAGCTTAGACCCAAAATAATCACACATAAACCATATTAGTTAAATCACTGCTTTGCCCATTAGCTCTAGCTTCTTATTGGCTACTCTTATTTATTAATTTAACCCATCTCCATTAATCTGTGTATTGCCATGTAGCGGTGGCTTACTGGCAAATTTCAGTACATCTGTCTCTGGCAGCTCCATGGCTTCTCTCTGACTCAGCCCTTCTTTCTCCCAGCACTCAGCTTAGCTTTCCCTGCCTACGTAAATTCTGCTTTGCTATAGGTCAAAAGCAGTAGGGAGGGCCAGGGAGATGCCATGTAGGTACCTGAAGAGAAAGACACAAGCCTCCAGTATGAACGTTTCCAGTAAATTACAAGCCTCGTGATAAAATATAAAATGATAGAATTTTTTAAATTTAATATGTAACAGCCAGCTAGAAATATGCTTAAACTTTTGACCAAACAGTGTTGCAAGTAATATAGTTTCTGTGATTAATTTGGTTCTCAGCAGCCAGGAGACAAGTGAGCAGCCTCTGCCAACGGAATGTTCACCAATGTGTGCTGACTACATCGACATAAAACCTAAGAGAGCTTAAAAAGGAATTCTAGATACAGAAAAAAAGTTTGGTGCTTCTTCTTGGTAGTCACATTATTTTTGTCAGATAAGTTCTGCTGGCTACAAGCATGGGTACTATAGCTCCTTTAAAGAAGTTCTTCCTGATTCAACATTGGCAGCAAAGACCAGCAAAGACTGCACAGCTTCTTTAGGGGAGGACTTCCTGTTTCTCGTTTGTGCTAGTTTCAGGAACAGCTGTCTTATATATACATATATAATATTGATATATTAAAAAATATAATAATATATAGACACACAAAGAGAAAACAAACTATCTGTTTTTCATTATACATATCAATCCAAATTCCCACTTCCTTCCCTCTTCCCATTCCCTCCACATATCCTCCCACCCCACCCCATCAAATACTCAGAGAGTGTAAGACACATTGCTTTGTGGAAGGCCCAAGACCCTGCCTACTATGTCTAGGCTGAGCAAGGTTCCATCCAAAAAGAATAGGTTCCCCAAAAGCCAGTACATGCTGTAGGAATAAATCCTGGTGACACTGCCAGTGACCCCACAGTCTTCCCCAGCCATGTAATTGCCAGACACTTTCAGATGGACTAGTCTGGTCCCGTGCTTGTTTCTTCTCTATCCAGCTGGATCTATGAGCTTTCTTTAACTTAGACAGACTGTTTCAGTGGGTGTGCCCATCATGGTCTTGACCTCTTTGCTCATATTCTCATCCCTCCCAGTCTTCAACTGGATCTTGGGAACTAAGTCCAGTGCTCCTATGCAGACCTCAGTCTCTATTTCAATTAGTTGCTGGAAGAAGGTTCTGTGGTGATACTTAAGATATTCATTAGCCTGACTACAGTAGGTAAATCAAGATCACGCCCCTTATCGTCTATTGCTGTGGTCATCCTTCTGGATTTCTGAGAATTTCTCTAGAGCCAGTTTTTTCCTAAACCTATAATGGCTCCCTCAATAAAGATATCTTTTTCCTTTTCCTCATCTCTGTCCTTCATCCATCTTGACTATCCCATTGCATCAAGTTCTCCTCATCATTCCCCTTCTCTCTTCCTCTTCCCCTTCCACCCTGTCTTCTCCCCTAACTCTATGCTCCCAATATGGCCTGGCAATCTTGTCTGTTTCCAATTTCCATGTAGATCTACATGTTTCTCTTTGAGTTCACCTTGATACTTAGCTTCTCTAGGATTCTAAACTATAGAGTTAATCTCTTTTGTTTATAGTTAATATCCACTTATGAGTGAGTACATCCTATATTCTTCTTTTTGAGGCCAGGTTACCATATTTGAGATGGTGTTTTCTAATTCCTTCCATATGCATCAATGTTCATGAGTGAGATTGGACTGTAATTCTCATGCTTGGTTGTGTCTTTGTGTGGTTCTGGTATTAGGGCAACCTCAGCCTGATAAAAAGAGTTTGGTGATATTCCTTCTGTTTCTATTATGTGGAAAACTTTGAGGAGTATATATATTAGGTTTTCTTGAAAGTTCTGCTCGAATTCTGTACTGAAACCATCCAGCCCTGTTTTTTTTGGGGAGGGGGGATTTTTAATAACAGATTCTATTTCTTTGAAGTTCATATGTTTATTTAAATTGTTCAACTGATCTTGATTTAATTTTGGTATATGATATCTCTTTAGACATTTTTTATTTTATTTGTTTATTTTATTTATTTATTTATTTATTAAAAATTTCCACCTCCTCCCATCCTCTCATTTCCCTCATACTCCCCCACTTCCCTCCCCAAATTTTTGTATGCTTGCCAATTTTGTGGAGTATAGGTTTTTGTACTATAACCTAATGATTCTTTGAATTTCTTCAGTGTCTGTTATTATGCCAACTTTTCATTTCTGATTTTGTTAATTTGAATGTTCTCTCCCTGCCTTTTGATTAGTTTGAATAAGGGTTTGTCTATCTTGTTGATATTCTCAAAGTACCAGCTCTTTGTTTTATTGATTCTTTGTATTGTTTTCTTTGTTTCTATTTTTTGATTATAGCACTCATTTTGATTATTTCCTATCTTCTATTCCTCCTGGGTGAGTCTGCTGCTTTTTACTCTAGAGCTTTCAGGTATGTTGTTAAGTCAGTAATGTGAGGTTTCTCTGTTTTGTTTATGTGGGCACTTAGTGGTATGAAATTTCCTCTTGACACTGCTTTCATTGTGTCC
Source organism: Alexandromys fortis (assembly GCF_014885135.2). Taxonomy (NCBI): domain Eukaryota; kingdom Metazoa; phylum Chordata; class Mammalia; order Rodentia; family Cricetidae; genus Alexandromys; species Alexandromys fortis. The sequence goes on along the minus strand of NW_026068011.1, from coordinate 4,926,411 downwards.
TATATGTTTGAATACACTGTGCCTTCATTTTCATTGAATTCAAGAAAGGTTTTAATTTCTCTCTTGACCCAGAGTTGGTTCAGTAGTTGATAGTTCAATTTCCCTGAGTTTTATGCTTTCTGAAAATAGTATTGTTGTTAAATTCTAACTTTAATCCATGGTCTTCCAATAAAACACAGAAGGTACCAAAAAAAGCCCAGGACCTGATGGTTTCAATGCGGAATTCTACCAGAACTTCCAAGAAGACCTAATACCTATACTCCTTAATGTATTTCACAATATAGAAGCAGAAGAGTCATTGCCAAATTCCTTTTATGAAGCTACAGTCACTCTGATACCAAAACCACACAAAGACTCAACCAAGAAAGAGAACTACAGGCCAAT
>NW_026068011.1:4872024-4922887 GCF_014885135.2 Alexandromys fortis | reverse complement strand
GGAGGGGGAGGGAAATGGGAGGCTGGGAGGAGGCAGAAACTTTTTTTTCCTATTCTCAATAAAAAAAATAAAAATAAAAAAAAACACAGAGGGTTGGTTACTCCAATTATTATTTTTTTTTATCTGTAGAGGTTTGCTTTGTTACTGAGTATGTCATCAACTTTAGGGAAGGTTCCATGAGGTGCTAAGAAGAAGGTATATTCTTTTGTGTTTGGGTGAAATGTTCTATAGATTGTTGGAAGGAGGCCTCTTGTTGGTTACTACTGTCCAGCTAGCTTAGAGCTGAAATAATCACACAGAAATTGCATTAATTAAATTAGTACTTGGACCATTAACTCTAGCTTCTAATTGGCTAGCTCTTACATTAATTTAACCAATTTCTATTAATCTGTATATGGCCACGTGGCTATGACTTTCCAGCTATGGTTCCAGCATCTGTCTCTGGTGGAGCTACACGGAATCTCTCACACTCTGCCATTTTTTCTCCTAGCATTCAGTTTAGTTTTCCATGTTTAGCTTAGTTCTGCCCTGCTATAGGTCCAAAGCAGTTTCTTTATGCTTTAATGGTAATCACAGCATACAGAGGGAAATCCCACCTCAACAGATGTCCCTTAAGTCCATTTGAATCACGACATCTGTTAGTTCTCTTATTTCTCTGTTATCTTTCTGTCTGTTTGACCTGTCAATTGGTGAAAGTAGAGTGTTGAAGTGTTCTATTAGTGTTTGGTGATTGATGTGTGATTTAAGTTTTAAAAATGTTTCTTTTACATATGTGGTTGCTCTTGCATTAGGGATATAATGGTTCAGGATTGAGAATACATCTTGATTAACTGTTTCTTTTATGAGCAAAAAAAGTTCTTCTCCATTTCTTCTGATTGATTTTCGTTTGAAGTCTGTTTTATTAGATATTAGGATAGCTATACCCACTTGTTTCTTAAGTCCATTTGATTGGAAAACATTTTTTCCATCCTTTTACTCTAAGGTATTATCTGTTTTTGAGGCTGAGGTGTGTTTCTTATATACAGCAGAAGGATGCATACTGTTTTCGTATCCATTCTCTTGCCTGTATCTTTTTATAGGTGAACTGAGTCCATTGACATTAAGTAATATTAACGACCAGTGGTTGTTAATTCTGGTTATTGTGCATTAGTAGTGTTTGTGTGTCTCCCTTCTTTGGGTTATACTTGTGGGGGTTATTAGTTTCCTGTGTTTTTGTGTTACTTACTTGGGTTGGGATTTTCCTGATGTGGGATTTCCCTCTCAATTCTGTGAATACCATTGGTGAATAAAGAAGCTGCCTTGGCCTCTTGATAGGGAAGGACTTAAGTAGGTGGAAAAAACTAAACTGAATGCTGGGAGAAAGAAAGTGAAATCAGGAGAAGCCATGTAGTCCTGCCAGAGACAGATGCCGGAACTTTTGCCTCTAAGCCTCAACCACATAGCAATACACAGATTACTATAAATGGGTTAAATTAAAATACACATGTTAGCAAATAAGGAGCTAGAGCAAATGGGCCCAGAAGTGTTTTAAATAATATAGTGCCTGTTTATTATTTCTGGTATGAGATGCCAGGTGGCTGGGAACTAACTAGTAGCCTCCTTACAAGAAATTGGTGCCCACGTGACCAACTAAAAATACACTTAAAACCTGATAGAGCTTCAAAGGAATTATAGACACTAAAATGCAGAATTTAGCACTGCTTCTTGCTGTTTGCCTGTGGCATGCTGCCACTCATTTAAAAGAGCCTTTCCTGACTCAGTGGAAGAAGAAAAATGCTCTGAAGTTTTGAAATGCCAGATTTCTAGGCCATGCTGCCAGTACAACCTCTGGCTCTATAAGGAGAACCAACATTTAAATAGGGTTTGTGAACAGAGTGCTAGAATTTGCTTAATGGCAACGTAGACCTGCTCTGTTCCTGAAAATGGGCCTGTGAGCATGAATCATACTAAACAGACCTCTGCTCAACCACATCAGATGGGCAGAGGAAGCAGCCAGGGCCATATATTTGCTAGTAATGCCAAAGGTTAAGTTTTTAAGAAGCACTTAGCATTTTGAGAACAAGTTCTGGTCAGAAAATAAGTATAAATACACAATAAAGCCAAATTCAGATGGTAAAGACCTCTAAATTGGTCACACTGTTGGGTAATTGTACATAGGCTTTGGAGAAAGAAGAAAAAGAGTATGGAGAGTTGGGGGGAAAAAAGTAATCATTAAAAAAGGTGAAGTATTTAAAGAGACAGAGTATAGACAGTCATAGATTAAAAGGAGTAAAGAAAAATAAACCACATGAAGATGAAATATGCAAAGAGAGTCTGGATTATGTATAATATTGTGTTTTCTTTCAATTTTGTGTCTGTAGAGAGACATTTGATTCTGGGGATGGCTAAGCTAAACCAGCATATATACTTTAAATGAACCTTTTCTTCAAACTTTGGGTCTTTTCTCCTAGTTCACTCTCTTGATCCTCTCTCTTGGTACCCACAGTGTTGTAACAAGCTCTTGGTATCAAGTTCTAGGTCTTCTTGGCACTGAAACAAGCTCACAGCTCTTAGGTGGGATGGGGCTTGTAGATTGGAGAATATAAATGATGTGGTTGGGTTTGAGGGGAGCCTACCTATGGGAAACTCTTCTGTTGACTGGCTAAAATAGCCAAAAGAATTAGGGGATGGGCCTGTGGATTTATCCCACTGTGGAGGTCCTATAGAATGGGGTACTCACAGCATAGTTGTTCACTCACCTCTTAAGTCCCATCAGTATTGAAGTGATCTGAGTTTCAGAGTTCCATCGAGGTTGCAGGATAGATGGGTTTGAGTGCAGGGTGCTATGTAGTTTGTAGGGACAAGGTGATAGGGTTGGGCTTGGGGGTAGCCTACTCACAGGAAACTCCCTTCGGGCTGGCTAGAAAATTTGAGGAATTTTGGGGAGGGGCCCAGGATTTTCTCCCACTGTAGAGGTCCTAAAGAATGGTGTGTCCCACTGCATGGCTGTCCAGTCACTTCTTGAGTCCCCTCAATATTGGAGTGATCTGTATTCCAGAATTCCACTGAGGTTGCGTGAGGATAAGCAGGTTTGGGGGCAAGGTGTGGCTAAGATTTTGGAGGTGCTGGTAGATGGGGTTGGGTTTTGGGGGCCTTTCCCACAGGAAACTCCCTGCTGACTGACTAGAAACACCTAAGGAGTTAGGGGAGGAACCCAGGGTTTTGTCCCACTGAGAAGGTCCTAGAAAGTGGGGTGTCCAGCTGTGTGGTTGTTCAGTCACCTCTTAAGTCACCTCAGTATTGGAGCAAGCTGTGTTTTAGAGTTCCACTGAGGTTGCAGGAGGATATCTCTGGCTCTTTTGGAAGACCAAGCATTTTAATGGTGTTTGTTAGCAAAGTGATACAACTTGCTTTGTGCCTGAAATGGGGCTATGAGCATGGCTCACAGAGCTGACACTGAACAGACCTTCACCATGTGAGACTGGGTGGAACAAAACGTCAAAACATTTCTAGTCCTAGCCATGCCCCTTAGTATTTTAAGAAGCAATCCCAGACCAAAATAAAAAAAAAATACAGCTACACAATAGGACAGATTTAGACATAAAATACATCTAAATATGACACAATGTGCTTTAAAATGTACATAGGCTTGGGACCGAGAAGAAAAAGAAAAAAAGAGAGTTATAAAAAGAAGAAACGTTAAAAAATTAAAACAAAGTACTTAAAGGAACAGAGTAAATTTGTAGAAAAAGTAATAGAATAAGAAAAATAAGCCACATAAAGATGGAATGGACACAGAGAGTCTGGATAATGTATATCAATGTGTTTACTTTGGAAGTTTTGACTGTGAATGAGCAAAGTACAGAGAGACCTTTTTTTGAACAGGCTGCTAAGCTAAATCAACATATATACTTTAAACATATCTTGACTTCAAATTTTGGGTCTAAGGATATGTTTTTCTTGGCAAAGAGGTTCTGCTTTTGTTTTTACAGAAGGTGAGAACCTGTGGATTCCTTCCAGACTAATGTGGTTTGGAGGACCAAGACTACTCGAAAGTCTCTGTGAACACCTAAAAATACTTGGTGCAAAACCAAAAACAAAACCAAAAAACAAAAATAAAATAGCATGAAGGAGTTTTGAGAAAATTATACCCCAAAATCCCCTAAATGATTGTTTATAATTTTTTGTATATTTAAAGGAGAATATGCTATAGAAATGAATACTTTGCTTTTGTGTGGATCTCTTTCTATTGATTCAAATGTAAGGTCTATTTTGTTATATGTATATTTCTACTCTTGATTAAGGTATTGTGTTTGTGTAACTCAAACATGTAATATATAATTAAGAAATACAGGGTAATAGATAGTCATCTATAATAGCCAAGCTTGTAGTAATGTTAATTAGATTTTCTAGATATACAGAGATATATTTCAGATGGTATTCTTTTAACCTTTCAAAGACTAACAGAATCTGACACTTAAAATGTTTAATAACTTAGGACTTTTATGACAATGAGACACATCTGCTTCTGGCAGTATCAGTCTACTCTAAGAGGATGATGGGAATTAAAGAGGCTACTTATGGACTTTGTTAGGCATTTGGGCAGGAAACTGCATTTGTTTGGATTGTTTGATGTTATGCTGTATGAAATAGACATGCAAGACCCACAGAAAAATGACTGTTGAAGTTGCATAAAGAAAGTGAGACAGTCCTTCAGGGTTCTTGCTTCATGAATGAGTCTGCCAGGCATTCTGCAGGACACAGAAGAAAGTGACTGATAGACTGCCAATATAGGTGAAAGTGTCTTTGAAATTTTATGCCTCACGGAGAAGTCTGCCAGATATTATGGGCTTGTAGGCTGAAGATGCGTACCCCAGTGTTTTAAAAGAACTTTGATTGACTGTCCAGGCAGTGAGACATCTCTGTCAATTTTAGAGTTTTGGAAGTTACTTATAATGTACTGCCTGTTTACTTAGATAATGTTATATCCTTCTGGAGCCTGTGATGGAGTTGAAGAATAGAATTTATAGTTTTCCTTAGTTATGATAAGAGATAAAATAGATATAAATATTGTAACTATATTTCTTTTTTAATTTATTTCTTTCTTTATTAATTAATTAAAGAATTCTGTCTCTTCCCCACCTCCGCCTCCCCTTTCCCTCCACCTCCCCCAATCAAGTCCCCCTCCCTCTGGGTCTGAAAAAGCCTGGGTTAAAACCGGTCTCGCTGAACATAGCGGACAATGAGGACTACTGAGACCCCAAGAACAATGGCAATGGGTTTTTGATCCTACTGCACCTATTGGTTTCGTGGGAGCCTAGGCAGTTTAGATGTAACTATATTTCTTGCTTGATAGTTTTTTTTTAAATGTAATCTTGCTCTGTTAAAACCTTCCTTCTTATTTAGACAGAAAAGAGGAGGTGATGTGGAATTCTACTCTGAATGCTGTAAATACTGTTTTTTACCTCTTTTTTTCCCCTTTTCACATTTCCTAGGTTTTCCTTTCCCTCAATTCTCCCTTGTCTTCCTTTCTCTTCCTCCAAATATCACATATATCTCTTGCCTAGATATTGGCCATTTATATTTCGTTAAACCAATTACAGCAATATATCTCCAAACAGTGTAAAAATATCCCATAACACTTTCCCATTTTGTCTAAATAAAAAGAACATGTTTTAACTCTAACATAGTAAAAATTATATACAAAAAGAACAATTACCAGGTAACAATTAAATCCACAATCCACAGTCCATTTATATTTGGGAAATTTAGAGAAGATATTATTTTATCTATCCCATCTGATAGACTTTTTTGTGATGTAAGTATTTTTAAGAACTGTCCTACCTTGTTTGATCCTTCCTTAAAAGTCTTGTTCTACCAAAGATTGGCTGTTTTGTGTATGTGTGTGTCCCCTGTTTTCTCAGTTTAGACAGCATACTGTCAGCATTGCGGCAAAGAAAATTTCTTCAGCCAGTGGCCAACTTTGTCACAAAAGAAATCAAACTCTATATGGAGTTCCTTTGATGACTCTCTTACTGTCTTTTTTTTAAAATAAGTTGATGCTGCCAGAAGCTGACATGTCTCATTGTCATGAACATCCTTATGCTATTAAAACATTGTAAATGCTATATTATGTAGGTCTTTGAGTATTTGAAGACCATCTATTTAAAATATATCTCTATTTGACCTTGTAAACATACCTAACATGATTATATATTTGATTATTATAGATGACTAACTACTAACCTCTCTTTTTTTTTAAATCCTGAGTAGCTTTCAAGGACTAAAATTTTGCATTATATTTTAAAATGAACTGCATAGGTACAATAATCTTAAACAAGAATAGAAACAAATGTACAGCATAGCAAAAAGACCCTAATTGTATAGCTATATAAAAATCCATACAAATGTTAAAAATTTGAGACTAGTGGTTGTTCAAAAGTAGACTCAACAATTGACCCTTTTAACCCAACATTCTACATATCACTTCTTCTTTTTCCCTTCAGAAATAGATCCCTGAATCTAATAATCTTTGTTCATCTTTTTCCTTGGTCATGACCAATAACATCTTGTAACCAATCTCCCTGGTTGATTACAAATACTCAATGCCTGCCAAATGACCAGAAGTCACCCACCTTAGCTCTTGGGAATGTGAGTATCATGTTCTCTAGACTGATTCCTGTTGTCTGGGGGCAATGGCATCTTTGGGGGACCCTGAGAAATTGAGATAATGGTCAAGTCCAGGGAGATATAGATGTGTTATTCTTTTCTTTACTTTCTGTGTGCTGGGAAATTGTAGAACTTATTTGAAGTACTTGTTGGATAGTTTATGAGGCTGGACCATCTCAGTTAGCAACTTTGAAGTTGTTTTGAATGTAGCTTCTATTGTTTGTACATTACTATTTTAAAAAATTCAAAGTCAATAAAATATCATACAGGATCCAGATTTGCTGTGTATTTCCCATCTTTATGTGTTGAGGAAACTGCAACAGAGGCATTCTAAAAGGCTGACACACCTGGGTTAATTGTCTTTATTGGTGCCTGGTCCTGTTTTTTTTTTTTTTTTTCTGAAAACACAAACTTTTAATGATAATATATATATATCTGTATTGACATAAGTGTGGGATGTACAGTGAGCACAAGACAGCTGAACGTAATTTTTGTTCTATCTTTTAGCAGATAGATTACATCTGTTAACTTTATAGTTTGTTTCGACTATATTACCAAACCTCTATCTATGCCACATGAAAGGTGACTTGATGCCTTTGTAACCAAACAGATTTGTCTTGTCTCATCCAGTCTCAGATCTTTTCCCATTTTGTGTGTTTGACACATATGTCATGGGTGCTAAGGTCTTTCTTGGCTGTTTTCCCCATGTCTGTAGCCAACATTTTCAGGACATCTCCCCCATTCAAATCTGTTCATTAATTTCAAAGAGAGCCATAACTTTGTGTTTTCTGTGGAAACAAAGGTATAATATCTTCTACAAGGCAACATACTTTTTGATTTCCATTTTGAAGTGAAAACATTCTTAAAATATATAGGTTGGTTTAATTTAGCAGTTTCTGTGATACAATGTTTCTTAGCTTCTATTGTTTGTACATTACTATTTTAAAAATTTCAAAGTCAAAAAAGTATCATACAGGATCCAGATATGCTGTGTATTTCCCATCTTTACATGACTTATTCTTTTAATATTACTTACTTTTTCTTTGAAGATTTTATTATTTTTTAGGGCTGTCTATACCCATTTTATTTTCTTTCTTTAACAGGTAAGCATGCTATACAATTTTAGAAGCTTTCTTGGTATGAACCGGGCTTTACTAAGCATCTGTAGTGTTCTCTGACCATGTGAGACAAATCTTAAACTGCTATATTGGTTGTTGCATGACTCAGCTTAGCACATGGTGCTGGTGAGTGGTGTTGGCAGCTGACTCCAGCCAACAGGCAACAGCTGGTAGTTGTGTATCTTTATGTGTAGCACCTGTATACTGAACACTGGCCTGCCTGAAGACTGCAGGATAAACATCCACATCAACTCCTTGTCCAGAACTTTACTTAACTTTCTCAGGCCCTATGTTTGGATATTTGAGTTATATACCATATGTATTGAGTTTTCCATGTCCCGCCAAAGACTTTTTATTAGTTGTGAAAACTGAGCCTAGAGCTTAGGCTTGTTACTCACTAGCTTTTATAACTTAAATTAACCCATTTGTATTAATCTGCAATTTATTATGTGGCATTACTGCTCTTACATCTTGTACCTCCTGTTTCCTCTCCAAATCTCCTGGCTTCTCCTGCCCCTCAATTCTCCCTCTTCTTCTTTTCTCCCCCTAGAAATTCTACATACACCTCTTTCCTAGATATTGGCTGTTTAGGTTATTATTAAACTCATCACAGCAATAAAGCTTTACATGTTGTACAAATATCACAAAATACCAGAGAATGCAAGTCAGTAAACAGTACTCCTTGATGATCTCTGCAACAGTTCCTGCCTCCAGGCTCCTTCCTTGCTTGAACATTAATTTGTAACTGTAAGTTGAATAAACACTTTCCTCTCCTACTTGTTTTCTGATCATGGTGCTTAATTGCAGCAATGGAACCCAAACTAAGATAATGGTTATATCTTTTTGCATCCCTTTTCAATGGAATGTTAGCACTTTATCCCTCTTTTTTGATGAAAAAAATCATTGCCTTCATAAATCACATATGTTTTGATTATTTACCTATTGTTATACACCTAGGTTGGTTCTATAGTTCAGTTACTGTTAATTGGTAATGCAGACAATGTTGATTGTCAAGTATCTCTGTGATATGTTCAGAGTCTTTTTGTGAACCCATAGATGGATCACAAAGAAGTCTTATTGTTATTTTTATGAGGAACCTCTGTGATAATTTCCACAGTACCTGGAATTTACATACTCACCAGATATTTCAATGTTATCCCTTTATTCATATATTCACTAGCATTTATTTTTATATTTTTCTTCATAACTGCCACTCTGACTAAGGTAAGGTTTAATATCAATGCAGTTTTCATTTGCATTTCTGTGATAGCTAGTGTGGTAGAAATTTTATCATGCTTATTGGTTATTTGTACTTCATGTAAGAATTGTCTACTGATTTTATTAGCACATTTTTTTGCCAGTATTGCACTTTTTATTGTCTTTCCATTAGGCCTTGACCACATACTTGTGTAGGAGGTACAGCCTCTCCTTCTGCTGCTACTTCTTTGTCTTCAGCTTCTCCTTCTGCGTCACTGCAGAATGGTTCTAGTTTTCTTGGATCGCAGGTCCAGAGGCTTGTAATTTTTGCCCTTGTAGAATTTCCTGAGGTCTTCCTTTTGAGTCTGGTTAATGACAGTGAGGACATGGGCGATGAATTTGCAGACAACTCATATCTTGTAGAGCTTGGAAGTAGTCCTGCCTGTTACCTAGGCGACGCTAAACTGGGATAAGCTCCACCTTAAAATCTTTAAATCTTTAAACAAGACAAGGAAACAAAAGAGATTCTAGGAAAGGAAAAAGTCTTGGTCTTTTTCCTTTGGGAAAGGTATCTTTGCACTCAGGTAGCATGTTTTATTTTTTTTTAACTTTTAAAGGTTTCCTAGTCCAGTTCTTCAAGGCTACCTCCAGAGTTCTAGGAAGAGTTCCACAAAGAATCAAAACTGACCTTAAAAGTTTTCTCTCTGAGGAAATACAGAATAAATTCACACATGTGCTGCTCAATTAATGTTCTTTATTCTTCTATTTTTCTGTCCTCTAATTTTCTTCAAAGTTCTAATTCTTTCTAGTTCTCCTTTGTTTCAATTCCCTGTTCGAATTTTCTCTTGCTTCTCTGTTCACCTAGCTTAAATACATTTTTACAGGAGTCTTAAATCAAAAAGAAAATGTTTTAAGAGTGACATTTCATTTAGTCATAGCACATTGCTTGGGTAAATGATAAGGAACCTTCAGAATATGGCATTTAAAATGTTTAAGAATTTAAGACTTTTCATGACAGTGAGACACATCTTCTTCTGGCAACACTAAGTTACTTCAAGAGGATAATGAGTACTCAAGAGGCTCCTTATAAAGTTTGTTAGCCATTTGGGCAAGGAACTGCTCTTGCCTGGACTTATTGATAAACTGGGCATGCAAGACCTGCAGAGAAATAACTGCTAAACTTGCCTAAAGTTGAGATGTTCCTTCTGGGTTTTTACTACATGAAAGAATCTGTCAGACGTCCTGCAGGGCACAAAAGAAAGTGACTGAAAAACTGTCAATATAGGTGGAACTGTCTTTGAAATTTCCTGATTCATGGGAAAGTCTGCTGGATACTATGGGACAGTAGCCTGAAGACAGAAGCCCCAACGGTATAGAAAAATCTTTGGGTGATTATCCAGACAGCGAGATGTCTCTGTCAATTCTAGAGTTTTGGAAGTTGCTTACAATGTACTTTCTGTTTACTTAGGTAATATTTTATTCTTTTGGAGTCTTTGATGGAGTTGAATAATTTATAGTTAGAGTTTTCCTTAGTTAGGATGAAAGATAAAGTCGATATAAATATTGTGACCGTAATTCTTGCTTGATAACTGTTTTGTTATGTGTAATTTCACTGTGTTAAAGTTAAAAACTTCCTTTTTATTTAAACAGAAAAGTGGAGGTAATGTGGGAGTCCCTCTGTGGCTGTGATTACTACTAATGAATAAAGAAACTGCTTTGAACATATAGCAAGGCACAAAGTAGGTAGGAAGGAAAACCTAGGCTGAATTCTGGGAGAAATGAGGGCAGAGACAGAGAGAAGTCATGGAGCTGCCGGAGACAGTTGTGCTGAAACTTTGCCAGTAACCCACTGTCACATGATGATAAACAGATTAGTGGAGATAGGTTAAATTAATATGTAAGCATTAGCCAATAAGAAGCTAGAGCTAATGGGCCATGATTTAATTAATATGGTTTCTGGGTGATGATTTTGGGACTAAGCTAGCTGGGCTGTTGGGAAGAACAATTGTCCTCCTCCTACAATTCTGCCTTTATCTCACCAAATGATCTGTAAATTTGTGATATCTGCTTGATCTTGAGATATGGACCATGTGAGCACAAGTTGTTTTCACAATCATTATGCAATATTTTAATTATATATTATTTTACACTTTGTTTTTATTACATACTATATTTAGAACTCTATCTTCAACTATTGCTTCATTATTTTGCCTCTCATATGATAGAGGCACAATTAAAAATTCGTAGGTAATCTTATATCAATAAATTTTAATGTTTTTATTTTTACTTTTATCTTATCTTTTCCATATTTTCCTTTGAAACTATTTGCATCTTCTATAGATATGTGAATTTACACATTTAATCTATTCATTTTCCATATAGTCTGGTTATAGTTATAATTCAGACTGATAATAAGTGTTCTTTTATTAGAGTGAATTGTTACGTCAAGTTTTATTTAATACTCTTACTGGTATTAGGTACTTAGGCAGAATTACGTTGCTAAATTTCTAACACTTGACTGCATTTGGAGAATAAATTCCTTAAGGAGGAAAATAACTATTTTTATACATTTTCTTTACATAAATCATCATGTATTTATTTATTAGTTCATCCAAAGAATGCCATTTAAAAAAACTATCTTGACCTGTGTACTTCTAGTTACGAATATGTTGGTCACCAATTCACTCAATATTTTACATGAAGCAATTTTCCTTAAAATCTCAAATAAATTATGGCTTCAAATTTATTTTTTGTATACAAAAATAAGGCTTCCTTAGAACTCAAGCTTGTAAAATCCCCATGTATTATGTACCAAAATACCCATGCCATTCACTATTTCTTCAAAACACAGCCTAAGCAAACACAAGGAGTCTATGTGATCCAAATTTATCACAAACAAAAGCACTAATGGTTGATGAGGGCTGTATTTTTAACAATAGCTATGCCAGAATAAGCTTGACAGTGCTAGACTCCCTTTTTGCTCAGGTACCCAGCTGATGTGTGAAGTCCTTATTTATATGTGTTGCTTTTATTGGTTAATGAATAAAAAAATAAACTGCTTTGGGCTTATAGCAGGGCATAATAGAACTAGGCAGGGAAAAATAACTGAATACTGGGAGAAAGAAGGCAGAATCATTGAGATGTCACGTAGCCCTGACATAGACAGATGCTGGGGATGGAACATTATCCAGGAAGCCACAGATATGTGGCAATACACAGATTAATGGAGATGGGCAAGTTTGCAATATAATAGCAAGCTAGAAATTCTTGCTTAAGATATTGGCAAAACAGTATTGCAAATAATTTAGATTCTGAGTGGTTGTTTCAGTTCTGGACAGCAGAGAACACAAAAACAGCCTCCTGCAACACAAGCCATTAGCAACAAACAGTGAACACAGATGACAACACAAGTGGAGGACACAATTTTATTTTCATTAGGTCAGGGTATAAAAATTGGGGTAGAGAAAAATAGTGAAAGTCTGTTGCAATTCAACAGAAGAAAGTATCTAATTTGTGGTGGATAGTTGGTATTATTTGATTTTCTAATCCATAGTAATAAAGTTCTGGATGTCTATTGTTCAGGAGACTTTAGCTTTTGAACTTGCAAACAAAGGAGTACTGTGAATCACAGTTTTCATCTTTCCATTTCTTGAAAGCTACAAGTCAATGAAAAAGGTCAGACAGAGATAGTGTGGTCTCATCTGGTTCTAAGACTCATGATACAAAATAAGAAGAACACTTCTATTTCTTGCATAAGTGATCTTTTCTCTTTCTGCAGCCTGAGGTCTGTCCCCAGAACTGAGATAAAGAAGTAAATAGCAATATCTTTTTCTCATACCTGTGTTTGAAGTCAGTGCCACACAATAACCGCGATTGGTCGTGCTTGGAGCTCCAGTGGCCCATGATTTATAGAGAAACAGAGATCCACTGCTCCAGTGCCAACGGCGGTTCTACAGTGAAGGAGACAAATCGAGCCAATGTTACTCAGAAATTTGTAGAAACTCTCAGGCCATGTGCATTTTAAGAAATGGACCGAAATATAGGACAAAATTAAGGATCATACGCCCTTTAAGAATCACAGCGTTTCTTTGCTTTTTTGCATTCCTGAAATATTCATATTCTTCCACTGTCTTTCAGAGAAGTACTCTGAATTTTACAAAGAACTATAAATGTGTATCACAGAAACTGCTCCTAGAGTCTCTTTCTTGAAGTTAACGCTAACCACTTTCAGTATAACACTAGATAGGACTGGCTGGATTGGTAAAGCAACAGATTCACCTAAATCAGGCAATAAATTGTTTTCTTCTGTCATCGCAAAAGAATTTTCTTCTAACACAAATCTACAAGATACACAATAAAGAGTAATGAATATGTAAAAAAACACATCTCAGTAAAAGCAATACGATTAACCATGCATACATGGAGCTTTTAACAAGTTGAGCTGTAGCTATCTCCATAACAACCTGCAGTGAACCTCAACATGCTCATATATTCTAGAATCAACAAATACATTGCTTTTCTATACGTGTTGTAAAATTGGCTTTTTACAATCTAGACTTGATTCTCCCACTTCACCTTCACCTGTGTATTAGGAGATAAGTGGTCACATACTCACATTTTTGGGATCATGGAGACCAGTCCAGACATAAGCATTTGTAGTACCACTCTCCTTAACCAAAGAAGCCACAAAGTTGCCCTCGGCCTGGCTGAGCACTGACACCAGGTGCCCCGAATTCATATTCTGGCAAAAGAGCTGTAAGCATGCAGACAGAAAATAGATTGCTCAATGGAGAAGGGCTGTTTTAAACAATATACTAGCCCCACTAAAGAACGTTGGAGGAAAAGGACAGTGCAGAAATCCTCCCGATGATACCATGACTCAGCCTTAAGATTTCTGCCCAGAAAATTCAGAGTAAAAGTCACCAGCAAGGGACAAACTCAGGTAGGTGGGGCAAATAGGTGATCAACCCTACCTTATGAAGCAACTAGAAAAGGTTAACACTCTCTACCTTCAGATACCTTTCTCTTCTAATATTTCTCTTTTCACTTACATCTGCCTCTCCCCAGGTCAAACGATCTTCCACAAAGTAGTAGCAGTAGGAACCATAGGCATTAGCACCTTCTGGGCAGTTGATCTTGGCAGAAGGAAGATCGTTCTCAGGTATGGGCAAGCCTTCTTCAGCCTTCTTGCCTAGAGAGTAAAAGAGGAGAGTGAAGGAGATGTCAACAATTGGGCAAAGCCTGGATGCTGAGATACCTGTTGTTGAAGTAAGCCCCTCTCTCGGCATGCAAGGATGTAAGACAGACAGTAGGTTGACTTCTATCCTCCTTTCTTACTTTTTATTGCCAGGCTCTCTTTCTTTGAAACAATAGCTCACTATTCATTTCTGGAATTTTTTTCCCCAATTGTATCTTTATTTTTTCCTTTGAAGCTGTTACCTTTCTTTTGTATTTTATGCCTTTTCTTACATAAGAGTCCCTGCATAAAGCCTCCATATATTAATAAGGATGTCTAGATTTAGTCATAACAAATAAGAAAACATTAGTTGTCATGGACAAGGGATAAGTTAATATCCCAATTCAAATTTTCTTGTAGTTGATGATCTATTTCATTGTGATTAGTGGAGTTATAACCTCCAACGTTTACTATGCCCCTTCCAAAAGAACACAAATATCTATAGGAATGGAGTAAAGCCTTCAGGTCTGTAGGGATCATGGTGCATCAAGCCTACCTTGGCAGCATGCCAGGAGCATCAGGCATGCAAACAGGATATGGCATGTATTGTTCCGAGCCATGCTGACCAGAGGGGAGTCTTAGATTTAAATTCCAAATCAGCAGTTCTATTGAAGCAAAAGAGAAGAAAATTTTAGGAGTGGTGAACATAGCTATCTTGATCCTAAACAAAGTCTCTTGTCTCTTAATTTCTTAGTTCAAGAAGGCTGTCTGGCATCCCCATATACTCAACTCCTTCTCTCAAGATTTTTGGAATATATAATAGCCCTAGGAATAGAAAGTCAGCTTGGCCCTCTCCTGAGTTACCAATACTTGTAGAATATTTTATAACATTTCTTTGTCTCTTTTCTCAGAACTAAGTAGACTAGCCTATGCTGAGGAGTCTTCCTCTTGTAAACACACTTACCAGACAGCTGGGAAGAATAAATCTGCCAGACTGTGTACTGGTAGGTCTTTTATATGCAACAGGGTAGGGTAGAAGAGTCTTCACAAATGGTGAAAGGGAGGGACATGAGTCTTATGACATTTGCCTTTGGCACAGATGGCCTACAGAAATCCTGGCAGTAGGAGTCACCTTTTCTGGAACATCATGGGAATAATCACAGGTGATGAATTCTTCATATTCACAGTTGCAAAACTTCTCAAGTTAAAAAAAAATGTTTTCTTCTATAACAGAATCCAGATTCCTAGTTCCCATATCCCTGAGTAGGATCAGAACCCTTCCAAGAACTCAAGATGTTCAAAGGGGAGAGGGGGGCTAGCATGAGTAACCTGATGATGTGTGACACTAGAGCAGGACAGTCTGTGAGTCCTGGAGCAGGGTAGGCAGCCACATATGAGATGTAGCTCATCTGCATGAGACTGCAATTAAACAGCTTAAGATTTAGACAACTTAGATGCCTTCTCTTGCATGCCACTACATAGAAATGAAGGCTGGACTCCGTTTTTTCTATCCTGGTATTTTCCTCTTCTATCTTTTTTTCTTTAAGTTCATACTGTGTACCATTTTCTCTCTAAACTTTCCTCTTTATGGAATCATGCCTAGGTGGACTTATCCAGTTCCTTAGATGCCAGGTGCCCATGAAGCATGCCTAGTCCTGTCATGGTCATCCTCTTCTTAAACTGCTCAGGAGAACTTTGCCTGTCTCACTAGCAGAAAGTTCATTATGCCTCTCTTCGCTTCAGTGAGCTTTAAGGTCAATAAGGATTACATTTCACTTTATACAATAGAACTTTCACACTGATTATTAGAGTCTTCCTCATTGTACCTGCTGCCAACCTTGAATTCTGCTAGTGGGTAAATTTTGTATTGATCTTTCCCCCAAAGTAACATTATATTTTCTTTTTAAATTAAAGAATGTATCAGAAAGAATTTCTCCTCCTCCTCTTCCTCCTCGACCTCCTTTTCCTCCTCTTCTTCTTTTTCCCAACCATTTATGCTTGTATACCCAGGATACAGAAGAACATGGCTTAGCTTAAGATTTATTAGTTAAGATTTTAGAGGTGCTGGGGAGATGCCTTATCAATTATGATTTTTTCTGCCCTTTCAGAAGACCTGAGTTCAGAAGCTACTGATTATATCAGGCAATCCCCTCCACCTACAGGGGAATCCAATGACTTTTTTGTCTTCACAAACCTGCACAAAATGCACAAACACACAGACACATACACACAAGAATAAAAATTTAAAAATAAACCTTTTGATGAAAAATTTTGGAGTGATTTAGATCTTGGTCTTTGGAGAAAGTAATTGTGACTCTCTAGACCAATGGTTCTCAACCTATAGGCGCTGATTCTTTGGGGAGTTAAGGAACCCTTCCTAGGGGCTGCCAAAGAAAACACAGATATTTATACCTCAATTCATTACACTAGCAAAACTACAGGTATGAAGGAGCAACAAAACTAAGATTATGATTGGGGATCATCACAACATGAGGAACTGCATTTAATGGTTGAAGATTTCGGAAGATTGAGAGCCACTGCTCAAAAGTGTAGCCTATGCCTATATATTATTTCTCCAATAACTGTGTGCAGTGTTTTATCATGGTTTTGTGGTAAATTTCTACTCTTATCCTGCTGGTTGAGTAAACTCTCTTTCTGATTTAGGTAGGTATATCACTGATGTCCCCATTTTCTCTCTGGCTGTCAGAATAGGTGCCATTCTTTTTTGTTTTTATTGAGGTCTACTTTTTTTTCTGCTCCCATCCATGACTCTCCCTTTCCCTTCAACCCTCTCCCAATGTCCCCATGCTCCCAATTTTATACTTCCCATATATACTAGATCCATGTATGAATCTCCTAGAGTCCTCGTTATTCTCTAGGTTCTCTAGGATTGTGATTTGTGAGCTGGTTTTCTTTGCTTTATGTTTAGAATCCACTTATGAGTGAGTACATATGATAATTGTCTTTCTGGACCCGGGTTACCTCATTCAAAATGATGTTTTCTATCTCTATCTGTTTTTCTCCAAATTTCAAGATTTCATTATTTTTTTCTGCTGTGTAGTACTGAATTGTGTAAATGTACCACATTTTCCTTATCAATTCTTCAGTACGGGCATTCAGGTTGATTCCAGATTCTGGATATGACTAACAAAGCTGCTATGAATATAATTGAGTACATGTCCTTGTGACGTGGTTGAGCATCATTTGGATATTTACCCAAAAGTGGTATTTCTGGGTCTTGAAGAAGGTTGTTTTCTAATTTTCTGAGAAATCACCACACTGATATCCAATGGGGCTGTACCAGCTTTCATTTCCACCAGAAATGTAGGAAAGTTACCTTTAGCCCACATCCTTTCCAGCATAGGTTGTCATCAGTGTTTTTGATCTTGGCCATTCATACAGGTGTAAGATAGAATCTCAGAGCTGTTTTGATTTTCATTTCTCTAATGACTAAGGATGTTGAGCATTTCCTTAAGTGTCCTTCAGCCATTTTAGATTCCTCTGTTGAGAGTTCTCTGTTTAGGTCTACACTTTTTATTGGATTATTTGTTTTTTTTTTTTTTTTCTTTTTGAAGATGGATTTCTTGAGTACTTTGTATATTTTGGAGATCAGACCATTGTCTGATGTGAGGTTGGTGATGATATTTTACTCATTCTGTAGGCTGTCATTTTGTCTTATTGACTGTGTCCTTTGCTTTACAGAAGCTTTTCAGTTTCAGGAGGTCCCATTTATTAATTGTTTCCCTCAGTGCCTGTGCTACTGAAGTTATATTTAGGAAGTGGTCTCTTGTGCCAATGCATTCACATGTACTTCACACTTCCTCTTCTATGAAGTTCAGTGTGGATGGTTTATGTTGAGGTCTTTGATCTATTTAAACTTGAGTTTTGTACATGGTGATAGATATGGGTTTATTTTCATTCTTCTACATATTGATATCCAATTATGCCAACACCATTTGTCAAATATGTTTTCTTTTTCCATTTGATATTTTTTGTTTCTTTGCTCAAATCCGGTGTTCAAAAGTGTGTGGATTAATATCCGGGTTTTCATTCAGTTCCATTAGTCCTCCTGTCTGTTTTTATGCCAATACCAGGCTATTTTCAGTACTGTAGCTCTGTAGTAGAGTTTGAAGTCAGGGATTGTGATGCCTCCAGAAATTCTTTTAATTTACAGGATTGTTTTGGCTGTCCTGGGTTTTTTGCTTCTCCATATGAAGTTGAGTACCATTTTTTCGAGATCTGTGAAGAATTTTGCTAGGATTTTGATGAACATTGCATTGAATCTGTAGCTTACTTTTAGTAAGATTGATAGGGGCCATTCTTAACTGGATTTCTTGGCACAATATCATTTCCATCTTCTGCAAAAATAATGATTCCATGACACTTTTGTTTCTGTGAATTCATGTACACTTCTGCTGCCAACCAGCAGAGACCCCCTGTTTCTAAACAGATCAAATGACTATGTTACATTCTTCTCAAAGATGTCCAAACTCTCCCTTTTTATTTAGTAAGGACAATTGAATACTGGTAACAGTTTCATCTTCCAGAACTTCTATTGAAGAAGAATATGGTATCATCGAGAGGTGCTCATTCCATGGCTTTCAAAGTTTCTGGCCACATTCAAAGAACACTCTGTATTTGAGACTTCCTGGCAGTTAGTCAGAATTCATGTAGAAAACATGAGATGGAACTTTCAACCTGAAATTCTTCCTGTGCCCCTTTGGCTAATTCTGCCATTGTAACACCTACATTGCCTGTAATGGTTTCAGTCACTAAATGCTTCTCTGAACCTATTTTAAGTAAATAAGATTGCTCAAGTTATAGCTAGTAATCAACAAAACCAAACTATTGATTCTTGACAGTATGTGAACCTTAACCCATGCTACTACATTAAAGTTCTATAGATTATTATCCTCCTCTTCTGAGTTACAATGATTTTAGGTGCAATGTTCTTGTGTCAAGCAATGTCAATAGAAAAAAATGTTTTGGGGGATAGAGACGGTTCATCAGGTACCTGCCTCTGCTCTAACAGAGGATCCAAATTAAGTTTCAAGCACCCATACCAAATGGCTCACAATTGCTTATAACTCTTCCTCTATAGGAATAGATGACATCTCTGGCTTCTGAGGGCATCTCTATGACTGTGTGTGCACAACCACATACACACACATGCACACACAATTAAAAACAGAGAGATACAGAGAGAGAGAGAGAGAGAGAGAGAGAGAGAGAGAGAGAGAGAGAGAGAGAGAGGTGTACATATATATTATTTGGTATTTGGGTCTTTGCTTAATACAGTTTCAGTTTATATTATACTGCCTTGTATTCCCTGTTAATGAAGCCTTCACCATCTCTTTTTCTCCTTATATAAAGTTCTTGATCTAGTTTACTATTCAGCAATCTCAGAAAAAGTAGAATTATAAGGTTAAAGAAATAAGCTTTTTAGTCCTGTCTTAAATGGGCAATTACTCAATGAATTTTAGGCATGAATTCTGCCTTTTAATATGAACAAAGATTGTGATGTCAACAGGGCCAAGCACTTAAAGCTCTGGTAAGATCACTCCAAAAACAGGACAGAACTCTATCATCCCACAAAGAGTTTGAGTTGTTAAGAAGGCATTCCACTTTGTGGTACCTTATGTTCTAAAGTTATAAAAATTTCAAATAAAAATAATCTTGAAATTTGCATGAAAATGGATGGAAGTAGAAAACACTATTCTGAGTGAGATAACCTAGACCCAAAAATATGAATATGGTATGTGCACACTCATTATGCTAGTGAATTCTAGCCATAAACAAAGGACATTGAGCCTATAGTTCATGATTCCAGAGAAGCTAAGTAATAAGATGAACCCAAAGAAAAACATAGATAGATCATCCTGGAAACTAGAATGTAGTAAGAGGAGCGGGTCCTTTTTGTTTCATCCCCCCCCCCCCAGCTATCTTACATCCAAAATGCTTACACAGAAATTGTATTTATTAAATCACCGCCTGGCCCATTATCTCTAACCTCTTATTGCCTAACTCTTACATATTTGTTTAACCCATCTCCGTTAATGTGTATCACCACTTGACTGTGGCTTACTGGCATGAGTCTAACCAGCGTCCATCTTGGGCAGGAGAAGCATGGTGACTGCCACACTGCTCTTCTTCTCAGAAATCTGTTCTGTTTACTCCATCCACCTAAGTTCTGCCCTATAAAAAGGCCAAGACAGTTTTCTTCATTCAGTCAATAAAACCAACACATAGAAAGAAGACCCTCCTACACCACTAGAAGTAGACAAGATCTCCAGACAAAAGTTGGGAGCATGGGGCTAGGGTGGGGTAGAGGGAAGGGGAGAGGGGGAGAATGAGGGGAAAAGGGAAGGTTTGGGGAGAACTTGAGGAGTGGTATGGTTGAGATGGAGGAAGGCTGAATATAAGAGCAGGGGAGGAGATATCTTAATTGAGGAAGCCATTTTGGAGTTGGCAAGAGGCTTGGCTATGGAGGGGTTCCCAGTAGTCCATGGGGATGATCCAAGCTAAGACACTGGGCAGTAGAGGAGAGGGTGACTGAACTGGCCTTGCCCTGTAGTCAGACTGATGACTATCTTGAATAACATCATAGAACTTTCATCTTGTGATAGAGTCAGAGACCCACATGGGAGCACTAGACTGAGCTCCCAAGGTTCATTTGAAGAGCAGAAGAAGGGAGAATATGAACAAGGAAGTAAGGACCACGAGGGGTTGTTTCACCTGTTGAGACAGTGTACCTGAGGTAATGGGAGCTCACTAACTCCAGCTGGACTGGGAATGAATGAGTGAGCATGGGAACAAACTGGACTCTCTGAATGTGTTTGACAGTTGAGGCAGACAGAGGGTCCAATGATAATGGCACTGGGATTTGTCTCTACTTCATGTACTGGCTTTTTGGGATCCTATTCTCTTTGAATGCATAACTTCCTAAGCCTGGATATAGAGGGGAGGGCTTTGGACTTCCCAAAGGGCAGGATGCCTTGCCCTCTTTTAGGACTGAAGGGGTGGGGGCAAGGGTGTGGGGAGGAGAAGGAGGGAGCTGGGAGGTGGGGGACGAGTAGGAATTTTGATTGGTATTATTTATAAAGAAAAAATACTAATTTTAGAATGTCAGGAAACATGAAAAGCCTTAAGATTTTACTCAGTTTTCAAACCAGGTTATTCTTTCACAGGTTTTTTTTCCATATTGAAAGACAAACATGTTGTTATTGCAGTGAGCATAAACTTAGTTCTTTACCCTTTTGTACCAAGAGAGAGACATTGATAAATGTCTCCACATATACAGAATTACATTACAGGGAAGAACTTACCTCTGTGAGAAACCAGACAACATATAGTGGGCAATAAATAATGTGACCATTTGTTTAACAGAAAAATTTGTACTATATTGGGAACAAAGAAGGTCTTTTGTTTTCTAGGAGACTACATACCAACTTTCTCTCTTGAAGAAAATGTCAATACATCTATCTTCAATTTTTTTGAAAGATCATCTAGACCAGTGATTCTCAACCTTCCTATCTTTTTATCTCTTTAATACTGTTCCTCATGTTGTGGTGAAACCCAACTATAAACTTAATTTTGTTGATATTTTATAATAATTTTGATACTATAATTTTTGTACTGCTATGAGCAGTAACGTAAATATCTGTGTTTTCCAATGGTCTTAGGTGACCTCCATAAAAGAGTCATTTGACACCAAGATGGGTCACAGCAACACGGGTTGAGAATTATGGGAAATTGTTGAGAACTTGCTTTAGAGGGAAATTTCATCTCTAAGTCAAAAACTCTGAAAGACATTTCAATCAAAGTACCTACCACCTTGATTGAAAGAATTAAAAGATAATAAGAGGCATGTGGAGGAGTGGTTCCAAATTCTCAGAGCATCCTTTTCTATCTCAATAAAACAAAGAATTTATTTTGAAATTACTTCTGAGTGTCCATTATTTATAAATATTTTATCATAATCTTAAACAAACTTGTAGCTTTTCCCAGAATATTTTTATATATTTGTTTAATATTTGCTAGGTAAGTAGGCTACTTATATTTGGGTTTTTAGATAAGATTATTCTGAGGAGTGTAATGTTATGGAGGAGCTTCTGGGAGATGTTGCAGTGAAGAGAGGAGAACATTGGAAAATGGTTAAAACATGGGAATAGAAGTGAAGTCCACAACAATAATCATATAACTGAAATACCTCTGTCATCCTTACGATGCATTTATTCATATGTCTAAAATGAAGGCAGATCCTGCAAAACGCATCTTTGTGCAACATTTTTTAATGAAATTCTCCAACTTCAGTGTTTATTTCTCCATTAAATAATAAACTGTTGACTTATTGTCCAAAGATTTTCCTGTGATATGTTTGTTTTAGTGTATCACAGCATAACATAATTTGACAATGTTCACATTTCATTACCTTTCTTGCTAATCTCATTTCTCTTTTCTGGTTGTCTTTTTTTTTTCCATTTTTATATACATATACATATGTGTACTTTTGTGCAAATGTGTGTGTGTGTATAAAGTGTTAGTTTCACAAGTGAGGATATGAAGATATACATGACAACTATCATCCTTGATTTGACTAATATAGCTTAATATGATATGTGATTTTGTTTCTTCCTCAAGAATCTACAAACTACCCTTCCTTTTGTGGCTCCAAGCATCCCTAAAGTTGATAGCCTCTTATGCCTTGATTTTTATTGGTGCATACACATGTATAGATACACATGCATCTGTAAATAAATATATATAATACACATTATANTGTGTGTGTGTGTCGTTTCATTTATATCATGGCTCCTGCTTCTATGGCTCAAGGAATATCATGGAAGAAGGGGCAGAGAAAGTGTAGGAGCCAGAATACAATGAAGTCTGTAGTCATCAGATTTTATGTAGGTATAAATACATCTTTTTCATTTATAAGGGTAAAACATAATGAATAACAAAAACAAATTCTGCCCCTGTTTCCTACTACTCTTTTCTTCATCTGTTCTCTTCCGATTTGTCTTTATTATTCCCTGAGAATGTTTGTGTTCTTGGCTACTACAACCATCTTTTGCACACTTTCCAGGAAAATCTTTTCTTGACCTTTCTGAGTCCAGGGCTGTGGGAACTGGGCATCTGAGTACACACCCAAAGAAGTTAAATTCTATCATTACTTGACTAAAAGTTTGTTTTGGTTAGGCTATCTTGCCTCTGCCTAGAAGAACGTCTCAACATGCCAGAAACATCCCGACCTACCTCTTTGTATGTATGTTCTTGGTCATGTTATAGGCTGCTCTGCATGATTCTCAGTGTCCTTGGCTGCCTTGTGACTCTCCTTGAAAGGTCTTCTTGTGTTTGATTCATTGGCTACACACTGATTTCTACTTTGGGTGCTATGCAGCTTATCTTCCTTAGGTACCCTGGTAAGACATGAACCACGAGTAAGACCATAAAAAGAGTTCCTGAGTAGCTTCTCTCTGGCATCTACCTTTTTAAAATTTAACAAACCAGAAAAAATTTATTGCTACTAAGAATGGTGAAAATCTACTCAATTCAATACTTCCACCATATTTTCCCCTTGAAGTAGGCTCTCTACTTCTGTATCCAAGACCAGTTTGAAACTTACTATGCAGAGCAGATTGTTCTCAGACTCACAATTGTTTTTTTTTTTTTTTTTGCTTTATTCTCAGATAACTAAAGGGTTATAAGTTATAGGTGGTAGCTAGCAGCTCTAATTTCTTAAATACATCTGTCTTGCTGAATGCCTTTCTTTTTCATTTTTAAAGATTTATTTCACTTCTAATTATGTTTGTGTGTCATAGGGGACGAACTTTTATGTCATTGTAAAAGCTTGTGTTGTCCATGGGGTGTCGGATCCCCTAGAGCTGGAGTTACTACAGATAGTTGTGAGATTCCCAAGATGGGTGCTTAGAAAAAGTAGAGTACTCTTACAGAGCAATACACACTCTTAACCTACAGAGCAATCTTATTAGTCCACAGACCTGCATTAAAAAATAGTTTAAAAGTCATATATTTGAAGGGCAAGATAAATATGTGAAACTACATTCTTATAAATTATTATTTTAAATGTATGTGCGTATAACAGTAGGTGATGTTTTTGTTATATTAACATAAAAATACTTGTTTCTAAAACAATGCCTTGGAATGTAGACTTGCTTGGGTTTTGTTTCTACATTCTTAAGGAATCACTTATAGTCATTTGGACTGTAGACTGAGAATTCTGCGGAGCCTCACTGGAGTTATAAATTAAGTATATTCCTATTGATACCATCATCCAAAAGAAGCAATGTCCAATTTAGCATTGACTTAGAGAGATTAATCTTCAAAAATATTATTAAGCCATGCTATCAGAAGTCTTCCCATACCATTCAGTCTCCCTGAAAAGTGGGTATAACTTTCATTTCATTTTAACAGATGGTTTCCTCACTCCCTACTTGCCTAAAATGTACATCAACAGATTTATATGTGAAACTCATATCACCTAAATGTCAGTATCATTGAGTTTAGTTACTTTCAGGAGTTAAGGTATAGCCAAATGCAGCTGAAGAAATAACTGAGTGTTGTAAGGAGCACCGGGCTGCTTCCCACCACCCAGCTAGCTTTACCCAAAATAATTACACAGAAACTGTATTCTTTTAAACACTGCTTGGCCCATTAGTTTTAGCCTCTTACTGGCTAACTCTCACATCTTGCTTTAACCCATTTTTAATAATGTGTGTAGCACCACGAGGTGGCTTACCAGGGAAGAGCTTAACCTGTGTCTTTGTCATGTGGGAGAATCATGGCGACTGCCTGACTTGGCTTTTTTTCTCCCAGAATTCGGTTCTGTCTACTACACCCACCTAAGGGCTGGCCTTTCAAAGGCCAAGCAGTTTCTTTCTTAATTAACCAGTAAAAACAACAGATAAGACAGATGACCCTCCTCCATCAACAGAGCTAAAAGAAACTATAATGGAATGTTGGCAACTTAAATTGAAAAAAGAATTGAAAAAGAATAAAAGAAGGAAATTAAAATAGTTTATCTCTGTGTAGCCCCACACTTGCCATGAACTCACTGTTCCTTGCCCCATCACTCTTAGTTGTGGGATTATGGGGACATTAAAGATATGTGTCACCACACTTATCAAAGAAGAGTGTGTTTATTTATTTTTTAGCTGCCAAGTATCAGTAGTTAACTGACAATAAGAAAGTGGGGATCTCTGAGTTAGGATATGTCCTATAAACATATCTGTACCTTATTTTGTTGGTTCATTTCATTTATTTAATTATTCATTTTAAATCTTGTGTGATGTTCTCTCTCCCCCCACCGCTGAATTTCTTTGTTAGTGTGGATGAGTACAGTGTGAGTGTGCACATGTATACCCATGGTTATGGAGGTCAAAGGTAGGTTTTCAGCCTTCCTCAATCATTGTTCATCTAATTCGAGAGTCTCTTGCTCAACCTGAAGCTCATTGATTTTGCAAGTGTGGCTAACCAATAAGCATGAAGAATCTACTTGCCTCTGTCAACCCCACCACCACAGTGGTGCAGGTGTGCACCTCCACTCTTGAGTTTTTTGAGTAGGTGTTGATATCTGAGCTCTGGCCTTAATGGTTTTGCACTAGACATTTTACTGACAGCCAGATCTCCAGCCTCTGTTTATTTTTCAAAAGAGTATTTTATTGTAGTTTAGGATGACAGTCAACTGTATAGACTAGGATAGCCTTGAACTCACAGAAGTCATTCTGCCTCAGCTTCTCAACTGATGATCATGTAGGTACCTTGATTTATCTGCTGTCTGTACCTTGTCTCTTTGGGTGGCAAAAATAAACTGAAGGTTTCCAAATGAAAGGGGCTTAAATCATTACATGTCCCCTTTCATCATGTTTGGTCACATCTTGTCATCCATCTTCCTGTTGTTTTTTTTTTTTTTTTGAGTGTGTGCAGTGACAATCCTTGACTCCATCCCTGACCTCACAGCTCCCTTCACCACATCCTAAAACAGCACCCATGCATGCCTCTGAAAAAACACTCCCATTCATCTTCAAGACTGTGTCTACTAGAAGTTGTGTTGATAATTACCATACCCTAATTATCCAGACAGTTTAGAATTTTTATAATTTATCCAGTTTCTATATAGAGAATGTGTTCTTTGTTGTAACAACAATGCTGAGAAACGTGGGTCAATGACATGTCCCTGGCCATGGGGATGTTTCAAGTCAGCTTAAAAAGAGAAGTTCAGAGTTCTTTTGTAATCCCAGCCAAAAGAATGAATTCTCTCTTATTGCGCAGGTGGGGCATGGATAGTTTTAGTTGCTTCTGGCCATTATCTTAAGCTGTAAAAGCAAGCAAGAAACAGGGAAAAAGTGTAGATTAAGGAGTGCTCAAGCAACTTCCCACCCAGAGAAATAGCATTTGAGCACTGAAAAAACAAAGTACAAAGAAAACCTTACTGTTTGGTTTACCAAATAGATAGTTGATCCCAAAGTTTTCTTTTTGAATTTTTAAGGTCCCTTTGTGTAGTGACTGTCCCATGTATAAGTGACTGTCCCATGCATTTGAAGTTCTGTGTGAAAGAATCAGGCAGACACCATAACAGGCTTCTCAGTCTTCTCTCAGAAATAAGGCCTCCATTTCTGTTTCCTGAATCTGATCAAGCAGTTTCTGAGGAAGAGCCACGAACAAAAGACAATCCATTGCCCAACACCGCAAACAGAAAAAAGGAGACATGGTTCATGCAGTACTAGGTCAGGCTGGGCCTGAGCCAGCCTCCATAGTCAGTAATCTCAAGGTGATAACCAAATAAGATCAAAGCCTGAGACTTATCCAAGACTGTCCAAAAATAGAAAACTGTAGCCCTGACCAGCTCCTAACTAGCCCTAGCCAATTAGAATGTACTAGTATGATTGATGCTTATTTGATCCACTCATATCTGAGATGAGTTAATTACCATAGGCCCCCCCCCTTGGCTATGCTCAAAAGGAGCCTAGGAACATGTGTCCAGGTCTTTGACATCTTGCCTTTGTGTAGGATAGTCAGCCAAGCATACTGGAATAATAAACGTTCTTGTTGATTGCATATGTGGATAGTGATCTTTTGTGGAACTTCTCCAGGACACTAAAACAATGCTTGGACTTTTTAACTAATGTATTATCCTGTAGGTTCACTAATGTGCTAACAGATGACAGAATTTTCTTGTACCTAAAGTATTCTATCATAAACATAACATATAAGAAAAATCAAGACCAGGAGAGATGCTGTTGCAGAAGACTCAAGTTCTGTTCCCAGCACCCATGTTGCCTGGCTCACATGCCTTTCATTTCCGCTCCAGGATCTCCAACTCCCTTTTCTGGAATCCACTGGCGCATGACTCAAACATGCATCCCCCCCCCACACACACAAAATTAAAATAACATGAATCTTTTTAGAGGAAAGTCTGTTCATGTACCTCTTTTCAATTATGAGCAATGCTGAAAGAAACAAATAAGCCAAATAAATTCCATTTCATATTGATGCTGTTTCCTTTTGGTGTTTATCAGGGAATTGCTGAATCACATGACACTTCTATTTCTAGCTTTTTGAACAAGCCCCATATTTTACATAATGGCTGTAAAATTTCCTTCCTTTTAAACATGTACAAACATTCCCTTTTCTCTGCACCTGCCCCAACATTTATCTTTTATCTGCTGCTAATAGTCATAATAACAGGTGCAAGGAGAGGACACATGATGATTTTAATTTGCATATGCCTGATATTTAAGAATGTTAAACCCGTCTTTCAAACACTCCTGTAGCAGTTCCTAACTCCTTTTGAGTGGTGTTATTCAGTTGCTTTTAAATTAGGTTAATTCTTCATACATGATTAAATTGTTTGAGCTCCTTCTATGTTTTATATATGAGCCATTGGTTTCACATACAATTTCTAAGTATTTTCTCCTGTTCTGTAGATTCCCTTTTCATCCAAAAATATTGGTCAAACTAATATATTATCAACATTTCATAATTTTTTCATGATTTTGATAGTGTGATCAAGTAATTTATCTATTTTATATTAATTTTCATTTAACTTACTTTAATTTAATAATTTTTTAAAGGAAGTTAAATGAAAATTAATATAAAATAGAGGGAAATGGGAGGCAGTGGTGGGGAAGAGACAGAAATCTTTAATAAATAAAGAATCATTTTTTATTTGTTCTGTGTACATATATGTGATGAGGAAGGTACATGTGTGCTACATGCGTTTGGAAGTCAGAGTTCTCTTTCTATATCATTTGGGTCCTGAATTGAACTCCCATGCTAGGCTTGACAGCAGGCACGTTTACCCACTGAGCCATCTCTCTGGTCTTTGAGATAAATTTTAGCTTCTCATACTTTTTCATGTGGCTATCAAATGAGTATTGATACGTGATACGTATATGTATACATAATTTTTGTTCAATTAGTTCTTGATAAATTTTCACCTGCCATTTAGTAAAAATCCTTGTTTTGTACTTTCACAATTTTCAATTGCTTGCTAATAGGCAGCCTAACCACTGTAATAAACAAGAAATCTAATTCTATAGGGATTGGTTTGAATCACAGCTTTGTGGGAGTTAGATGTGTGGGCATCAATGATTTAGAATGGTTCCTGTAGTCAGGAGGGATAGCCTAGCAGCAGGGCCATGAGAGATTATCAAATGCTGAGGTCTGCTTTAATGGGACTTACTCAGGGTTAGGTATAAAATGAGAAAAGGCTATTGACAGAGGAAAGATTGTTCAGGCACTCAGTATTCCTAAAGTTTGTATCTGTGAATACTGGTCTGGTAGCTAGGTACACAGGTGTGTCTTAGAGTCTCAAACTGCAGAGTCTAGCCTAAAGGCGTAGTAGGTGACTGTAGAGATTGAGACTATGAGACTTGATAAAGTCTGAATTAAATGAAAGAGATTTAGCTAACAATAAGAATATCCTAATATCTTGAAGAGCTCCTTGATGACCATAAAGTTTGGCGTAGAGCCAAAGCATGTGGGGGCATCCTGGAACATGAGAGAAAGAAGGGAACATGTGATAAGGAGTGGTCCTGAGGGTGAGGGTTAGGGTTAGAATACCAGCTATAGAAATCACACTACTGGATTTAACTAAGTTACCCTACAGTTACTGGCCTGGATAGATAGGGAAAGTAATTTTTCCTCCTTCTGCCCAGTAGTGAGTGTGTGAGATGGCAGTATCCTCATCTTTCTACAAGACAATAATCAAGTTGAATCCACATTCATCACAGCACACCAGTTGGAAAGAGCTGAACTGCACTGAACATGCATCTTCCTTCCCCACCTACTCTCTGACCTCCACAGAGTCTTACCATGAAAGTAAAATGCAAAAGTACAACCAAAGTTTTTTTTAATTATATATCTGCAAGATTTCAAACTATGAACTGTACAGAAAAACCTGAAATAAGGGCAAGGAGGTGAATGAAAAAGCTAGAAAAGCAGAATAACAACTCTGATGCAGAATGAAGAGAGCACCGGCTTGCTGGGTGAATCGTTGTATTTGATCCATCGTCATGATGAGCTTCATCATAAATTCAGGAAGCTGCCTTCTTACTGCTTGAACTTGCAAACAAAAGGTAATTCCCCATCACAGTGATGGTCTCCCCACTTCAGAAACCCTAGAGAGAGGAAACACGTTGGCTCTTGTGTCTACCATGGTGGGGGAAACACAGAAGCAGTACTAGTCTCAGAAGTCTTTATTTCAGCTTCACCCATTCCTCAGTGCAGTGGCAATAAACATTAACATTTGAGGAACATAAATCCATACTGAATTCCCTAGTTTAGGAGGATAGCCAGAAGGCCAGACTCAGTTGGAGAGGAGAGGCTTGGATAAGATTATGTAAAGGTGGTGTTTCTGTTTAATTTCTGTTACCCGAGGCTGCTGTCAGACTCCCACAGTGACCACGGTTTACAACAGAAGGATTTCCATCCCAGTTAAAGTAGCTCAGCACATCAAAGTTACTCCACTCCCATCCACCTCCATGGGGTTCTTTACCCTGCACAGTAGAAGTGTGAAGATAAAGTACATTAGCTTTTCATGTATTTGGCCCATTCCACCGTGCTGTCCAGGTACTTTTTTCACTTGGAGGTTGTGATTTAACTTCTATCTTCCACAGGCGTCTCTTTGCCAATAATCACAAGAACTGTTGAACTAGATTAACAAGGTGCCTGGCCCACAATGATTAGAATATATTTCAGAAGCACCTCTGAATCTCACAGTATCTTCCCTATAAACAACAAAAGTGAGAGGTAGGGAGATTACTCAGCAGTTAAGAGCCGTGCCTGCTCTTACAAAGGACCCAAGATTGGCTTCCATCACCCATATGGTAGCTTACAAACATCTAGAACTCCAATTTTAAGGGATCTGAAGCCATTTTCCGACCTCCAGAAGCAACAGGCATGCAGATGGCACACACACATATACTCAGGGAAAACATACAAATAAAATAAATAATCTTAACTTTTAAAGTATAATTATAAATCATCTCAATTCACAATGCTTTCAGACTCTTTGTGAAGACTGCTTGAAAACCAAAGAACTTACCATTTGACTTTCTTAAAGGAAAATGCAAAAGTTAACGACAGGCAGAGAAATTAAGCTGAAGGCTGGAACCCTCCATAGCCCTTCACTCTGGAATTCCAAAAATTCCTTTACTAATGTCACCCAACATCTGAGGGCTAGGTCCTCCATATACATGGACCAGAGACTAAGAACTGGGCTTGGGAGCCATTACCTTTTGCCGATTAAACAGTGGAAAAGATAGAATCTCACCATTGTGGGATCATGGAGTCCAATCCAGATTTCTTTGCAGTTATTCACTCTGCCATTCACCAGGGAGGACACAAAGGAAGCCTCGGCTCCACTAAGAATGGACACAAGGTGTCCAGAGGGTCTCTTCTGGCAGGTCAGCTATATGAGGGGCAGAATGAGAGAGACTGAGACTTCATTGATAAGTGGTGTGGTATATGAGGTATATATGATGGGTAGAAAGATTACATAAAGGAAAGAACAGTCATTCTGATCCTTATGGGATCATGGAAACTTGAGGCCTCTTCTGCCATCAAGTTATACTTTATGCTGTTATCTTCAACCTTTCCGCACTCACATTTGCTTGATACCAAGATTTGGGTGTCATAACCAGGGCATAGCAGTGGGAGTGATAGGACTTGGAGCCCATGGGGCAGCTAATACGTGGAGAGGGCAATTCCTTCTGGGAGTCTTCACCTAGGAGTTAGAGAGATAAAGAGAGGGTAGAATGGGATGGAGAATGGGAGTTGGATGGCACAATCAACTTAAGAGAATGTTTATTAATCCTATTTTTTTTTTTGGAGTCGTGGCTGTAGTCATGTCAGTGATAGCCTCTGTAAATGCTTTCTGCTGTCTTATTTTTTGTGTGTTTATTTTTGAGACAAGGTCTCAGTGTTTCCCAGGCAGTCTCGGAAATCACAATGTAGATCAAGTTGGCCTCAAATTTGCAGAAATCTTCCTGCCTTTACCTCCTGAATGCTGAGATAAAAGACTTGTGCCCTTACACTCAGCTAGGTTCCTTGCTTTTATACCATTGTTCAATGTAGAAAGAGCTTCTCTCTTCATTTTATCTTTCCTACACATTCCCCAGTATGTGACATCCAGTTCTCTGTACTGTCTATTTACAAGCTTCATTATGGACCCTCATACATCATTTTCCAACACACTAACATAATTTAGAGCTTCCTGACACAATGGAAACCCTCGGACTTCCCTATTGATGGACCATTGTGCTATTTCTCACCATCAGTGACCTAGAAGAAGGCAAGATGATAGATGAGTTGCAGGGAATTTTACTGTGTGAATACTCCTTATGAATCCCACAGGAAACTCATTATATCCTTCCTTTGCTTTTTGGTTCAAAACACTCCCAGCATATTCAATTCTAGAGGCAAAGAAACCTTACCTTGCACCTGAGATAAAAACATCAGGCAGGAGAACATCCAGGATACACCAGTGAGAGCTAGGTGATGCAGCATCTTGTTTGTGAGGTAGCAGCAATCAGGATTCTAAAGAGAGTGTGAACAAAGAAAACATGCAAAGAGGGTCAGTCCTCCCTTTCCGCTTGTCTAGATCTACAAGGATGCACTGGACCCCATTCCTATTTTTCTATCGCCTGTAATGAAATGAGGAAACCATATTTCCCTCTTCCTCTGAAAACTCCTCAGGAAGCCGTTGCTGATTCTCAGAATCCTATGCTCTGAGAGGCTTGCTATTCTACCATATCTTCTCCTGAGTTATGAGAGGTGAACCCTGCAAGGCTCTCATCATCTTTCAGCTCCCACTTACCTGTCTTGTAGAGATCTGGGACAGTTTGTCAGGGAAGAGATGACCCTGCTTTTATAACAGGATTTTGAGGGGGGCAGCAAAATGAGTGAGTGAGTGATTATGTGGGTCAGGGTATTGGGTAGTGCTTGGCAAGCATTCAGAAGTTCCCAGCAAAAGCACAGGTCTCTTACTGGCAAATACCAGGAACAAATACACAATGGGCCATTTCTCGTTAGCAAACCTGCTCTGTTATCAGGTGCAGGTGATGTTTGAAATTCCGCCTTGTATCCTATACCAGATACTGTCTTCTCCAAAACTTTAGTGAAGCTAACTATAGCCTCATAATCACATGCTACAGAGATTTCTGTAATTTTGCAATACATACATACATATTTACATACATACACGAAGTATACAACCAAGAAGAAATCATTCACTACATATAGTGACTTACTTTTTCTGTTCTATCATATCAGCTTAAAGTTTTTATTTTCCAATATGGCTATAGCTATTTCTATCCACTTCTGCATTCTATTTTCTTAGAATATCTTTCCCACACCTTCCCTTCCACTCTGTGTTTCTCAACCTGTATGAGGTTTATGAGGCATACCTGTATGCAGGTAATATGTTACAGAATCTTGCATTTTAATATAGTTAGTAATCAAAAATATTTCACTTACATTCTCTTTTACTCTTTATCATTTACATCCAGGGTTATTACTGAAAAGTATGTGATTATTCCTGTCACTTGGTTGATAGTTCTTGCTGCTTTCAGTATTCTGTGCCCATTGATTCCAATTCTAACCACTTGATCATTCACTATATTGAAATTGGTTGGTTTCCTCACATTTCTCATTGGTTTGCCTATTAATATACTTTCCCATGTTGTCACAAATGTGCTTGTTTTTCTTCCTCTTCTGCGAGTATTATTCTCATACTTCTATCCATCAATGATAGTTTAGTAGACCTAAATTTCTTTAGTGTTTTTTTTCTCGTTATATTTTTTTTCTTTTAAACATGAAGCATGACCCTGATATATATTTATTTATTTATTTTGAGTGATGATTATTTTCTTTCAGGACCTAATACCATTCCCTGCTCTTATGAGCCCTGTAATTTCTGCTGAGAAGTCAGTTTTGTACATGACTAAGCCCTTGTTTCTTGTAGATTTTCACTTTTGTTATTGTTGGTTACCTCCGACTAGATTAGTTTTAGAGGTGCTTGGTCAATCATTACTGTAAGTAACAAACTTTTATCAAATGTAATAAATAATTGAATATTTCATCAGAAAAATAAAAGACTAAACTAGAAGTTTTTAGTCTGTAACATTTTCTTCAAAGTGAAGAATCAGTGTAGACTTTCTTCAACAAGGTCTGGAAAAACTCAGCCCCAGCAGAAATAGTAAAGGATCTTTAGGATGCAAGAAAATGATAGAGGTCTCACAACCCACATCTAGTTAAAGAGAAGGCATGGAAAAGGAACCAAATACTGTGGGGTTTGTATTTTAATAAAACCTAAGGATAATATTTACTGAAAAGAAGATCAGTGAATTAAAAGGGACACTATCACATATGGTAGAATATAGAATGAACTCTCTCAGAATTGTTTTTCTGATTTCTTTAAATTAGAACTAAACTAAGAACAAAATATTCTTAGTTTTTTAGAGTGTCTCTATGTAGCCCAACTGTCCTGGAGTTCTTCTTACCTAAGGCACCTAAGGGCTAGGATGACATACATGGCTCCCCATGCCTTTTTAAAGGTTATATGTGAGTGGTGTGGTTCTGAGTCATTATATTTATCATTATTTTTGTTTAATGAGAAACAGAAGACTCTTATCTCAAAGGGTTGCTTACTTTTTATACTTTGATGATTATACCCACAAGTTGTAACAATCTATTTTATTTCATGCATTTATGAAATAAGTACTCTTTGTTGATCAGGGTTCTTAAACTGTCTGATTTCAAGACTCTTGTAGCCTTGAGGAAATGTTTGGGTCTTTACTCAGTGATACTAAGCTAAGTCCAGTATGCCCACGATCCTGGTAAAAGACCCCATACCACAGATAGGGCAAAACTCTAAAACCTTAAGGCTAGGAATGTAAATCAGTCATCCAGTATTTTCTGGCATGTACAAGGCTCTGATTTACTTGTCAATATCTCAAAGCAAAAGAGAGATTCAAAAACTCTTGCTGCCTGTGAAGTAGATAGATTAGATAGATAGATAAATAGGTAGAAAGGTGGATAAATGATAGACAGATAGATAGATACATAAATAGAAAAATAGATAGAGAGCCAGCCAGATAGATCAGAACAAAAGGCCTAACATATAATATAATTGAGAATCAGGATTCTTGGGACCTCAGTTCCAGGACCCCTATAGTCACCAAAATCCAAAGATATTTAAGTACATTACATAAAATTGCATAGTATGTTCACATAACTTTTTTGCATTCCTGTGCATGTTTTAAACAATCTAGGTTACTTATAAAACCTAAAAATGTAAGTACTACATAAATAGTGGTTATGCTATAATATTTAAAGATAATTGTAACATGAATTATAATTGTTTCTAATAATAAAATCCCTGAGTCAGATATTAGAATGTGAAAACGGAAAAAAAAATCAGAGAAACAGGGAAGTCAGCCACTAAATCTTACCTCTATGAAATTCTCAGGTTGAATGGATTATCCTTTCCCTACGAATCTTCAGATTGAATGGGTAATCCTTTCTCTAGGAATCCTCAAACTGAATACTTTGAGCTTCTTTCTCCCCCTGCCTTAAATTCCTTTGTCTGCCCAGCCATTTCCTATCTCTTCCTAGTCTTAGGATTAAAGGCCTGTGACTTCCAAGTACTGGGATTGAAAGTGTGAGCCCACCACCTGGCTGTGTTTCATTTTGAACCTATGTTCATCTAGTGCAGCCCAGAGCGGCCTTGAACTCACAAAGATCCATCAGCCTCTGCCTCCTGAGTGGTGGGATTAAAGGTGTGTGCCACCACTGCCTATCATCTATGGATAAATAGTGGCTCACTCAACACTCTGATACTCAGACACCTTTTTGCTATAGCACAAACAAAATATCGCCACAGATAACGACAAGCAATATTCTGTATGCTTAGAAAAGATGAAAATTTAAAAGTATTTTACCCACCATCGACTGAATTTGTATGTGTAGAACTTCTGGAATTAAAGAAATTACTGTTCTTTATAGATAGATGAAAAGCAATAGACTGTAAAATGGCAAGTTTAAAATATTTGCTAATTATTCCTTTGAATCATCTGAATAAATTTCCCATATATGAATCACTGACCTTTCTTTGTTGATTTAAATAAATGCATGAAAACCATGACTTTCAAAGCAACTGCACAGCAGTTTGTCTTAGACAACACTACTATGGAGTTTCAACATCAAGCTCCTAACACCGTCACACAGACTGAGGAAGTATGTCTTTAAAGGCAGATCTTTGCCACAGTTAGTTAGTCCATGGGCTCATCAAGCTTGAAGGCATTTAGAAGAGATAATGTCCTGATAGAACATCCCCATTCTCTCAGTGTATGGGTGCACCCCTCACGGTCCTGAGTTCCTTGCTTGTGCTCTCTCTCCTTCTGTTCCTGATTTGGACCTTGAAATTTCAGTCCGGTGCTCCATTGTGGGTCTCTGTCTCTGTCTCCTTTCATCGCCTGATGAAGTTTAATATTCAGGAGGATGCCTATATGATTTTCTTTGGGTTCTCCTTCTTATTTAGCTTCTCTAAGAACCCGAATTATAGGTTCAATGTCCTTTATTTATGGCTAGAAACCAAATATGAGTGAGAACATCCCATGTTCCTCTTTTTGGGTCTGGCTTACCTCACTCAGGATGGTGTTTTCTATTTCCATCCATTTGCCTGCAAACTTCAAGAAGTCCTTGTTTTTTACTGCTGAGTAGTACTCTAATATATATATATATATATATATATATATATATATATATATATATATATATATTCCATACTTTCTTCATCCATTCTTCAATTGATGAGCATGTAGGTTGTTTCCAGGTTCTGGCTATTACAAACAATGCTGCTATAAACATAGTAGAGCATATACTTTTGTTGTGTGATAAGGCCTCTCTTGGGTATATTCCCAAGAGTGGTATTGCTGGGTCCATGGGTAGGTTGATCCCAAATTTCCTGAGAAACTTCCACACTGCTTTCCAGAGTGGTTACATAAGTTTGCATTCCCACCAGCAATGGATGAGTGTACCCCTTTCTTCACAACCTCTCCAGCAAAGGCTATCATTGGTGTTTTGCAAATGTGTAGCTATAGTTGGCACAGAGTAATGATTTGGACTTACTTAACATTAAAGAATTACATTTTAGCCATCCTTTCTTTGCCTCTATGAATAAAAATATCAGCACGTTGGAAACAGCTAATAACATTTAGCATATATAATATAGAGAGTAGGATGCTGGAGAGATAGCTGAGGAGTTAGTAGCACATATAGTTCATAACTATCTGTAACCAGATAGTATAATGCCCTCTTCTGGTAGTCTTGGGCACCTGCATCCCCACAATTATACTCACACAAAGATACACACACTCACATGGACAGATGCGTGCACATAGTTAAAAAGATAAATGTTTCAAATAAAAGAAAACTGGAATCGTATTGAAAGAGTCTTTAAAACCCTGTGAGTATAGGATCAATGTTAGTATACTATTCTGAGGTATAATCCTGAGGTGAAAATCCAAACCCTCCAGCAAACTCTCTCTCAGTATTCACACATAGCTAGGAATCAAATCTATTCACCTGTGGAAAACAAATCCTGGCTACAATGTAGACTCAGTGGTTGCATTAAACTTTAGGTCCTGCTGGAAAGTTGAAGCAGCCATTTGAACCAGAAATTTTACTTTTTCTAAAATATTTGTTCTCCATCACTCAACAAATCAAGTTGGCTTATTTGGCTTTGTTTTGTTTTTCAAGACTGGTTTCTCTGTAGCTTTGGGGCCTGGCCTGGAACAAGCTCTTTTAGACCAGTCTGGCCCTGAATTCACGGAGATCTATCTCTCTATGCTTTCCGAGTGCTGGGATTAAAGGAATGTGCCACCACAGCCTGGCTAACAAATTAAGTTTTAACACACCAAATATTGCCCTTTCTTAAATCTTACTAGATAGGTCTAAAATGTAAGAAGTCAGTTCTTCAGTACAATTGAAAATGTATATTCTTGATCATATAGAAATATACACATTTCCTTAAAAAACTAAATTTAATTTTTATAAATTGTGACTCTTTTTATAAAGCTGCATATTACGCAGCACGAGGCTGCCTGTGTTTGCTTAAGTTTTGCAGAACTTAACATCTGGCAAGACTTTAAACTTGACCTGCATTTGAGGACAGAGCTGGCCTAACAAAAAAGCAGCCATATGTGTGGCAGTTCCCAGTCTTTGCCATGAAAAGTTCTGCATTGTTACTGGAAACCTCCTTGCATCCATGCCAAGTACTACCTACCTCAGTTACCCTCAAAAGCCCTCATTCATTCACTTTGGTGCCCCTCACTCAGATCTTTATAAAAGCGTGGTCATCTTTGTCCTGACAAGCCATTCCAGATCTCTGTAAGATGATGAACTGGAGTTTAATGATGAGAGAGATTGACAGGTATTCACCTCTCACACTGCGGGAGAAGGTTTAGAAAGTTCTCTGACTCCAGAAGGCAATGTTCTGAAACTCTGCAGAACTTGGAGATAAGGGTAAACATAGGCTCTCCATTTTGCTCTGGAGCAGGAGAGAGATCAAACCCAAATGAGTGCTTCTTTGCAGACCTGGACAAACAAGAAAGAAAAAGGTCATGGTCACATTTCACGTTCTTTCTGACCACACTCCCTTCAGTGACTTATTACTTCTCCCTCAAAGATACCACGATGTCTCCCAAGACCCTTTGTAGCATGTCCTGGATGCTGCTTTCCTGCCTGATGTTCCTTTTAGGGTTCAAGGAAAACTTGTTCTACATCTAGCATGGGGTTCCACATGAGTATTCAGAGGCAAGAAGAAGAAAAGGGGCTCTCGAGAGTCTCATGTGTTAAGTAGGAGGAGTATCTTCACAGAAAATCTTCCTCATCCTATCTCTCTCTGGACCATCTGAGGAGGTGGAATATAACAAGGTGCTTCATTGTTATGTAAAGAAAGTGTTACCATGTTGTCAGAAGACTCTATTTTATGTTGACAGATTTTAAAAAGGAAAGTATAAATGTCAAGAATGAACTCTACAGAAGGAGACAGAGGACAGAGGATGAACCCCACAGCCTGTCATCTCAGTTATGGGAAAAAAATAAAAGACTGTTAAATGCAGGAAGGGTGAAATAAAGTCATGCATTTCCTCAGGAAGAAGTCTCTTTAAATTAAGAACCTAAAGTTGGGAATATGATAGCTCAGTCAGTGAAGTGCTTGTTAAGCAAACATGAGAATGCAAGTTGAATACTTGGAGCCCATGTAAATTGAACCTGACAGGGTGGTGCATGATTTTAATCCAAATGCTGGAGGAAAGGATATAGAAATATCTAAGGGGAATCACTGGATTGTCACTCTAGCAAAATATATGACCCCAAGTTAGCTAGAAACCCTGTCTAAAAAATACAGTATAAATAGGGACTATGAATGAAACTTGAGACTGACCTCTGGCATTTGTCTATATGCTCATGTATACTCCTGCACAAACAATTCCCCAATACACACACATACATACAGAGAGAGAGAGAGAGAGAGAGAGAGAGAGAGAGAGAGAGAGAGAGAGAGAGAGAGAGTTCAAAGACTGAGAACTAGGGAAATGGTAAGAGTGGAAAGTCAGGATTACAGTGAAAATTTCATATGAGGTTTTAAAAACAATTTTTACACTGACCTCCTTTCTCTAAGCCCTGGTATTTTACTCACTCCATCACTGTCTATATCTCCCTCTAAACCAGCTGAAGAATTCCCAAAGAAACCACTTGGTCCATGTATTGGCTGTCCCCCAAGGCTCTTAGGCCTATGGCTCCTATTGCTATTCACTGATTTTCATAGCACAGACCTAAACTAATGCAGAATTTAATGATGACAAACAGGGCTGGGATCAATAGAAGAAAGTATTTCTGGGTCAAGAGAAATATTGGATTTCAACCTCCATGGTTTAGTTGAGTGAGATGTACCCAATCTCTAAGCTCTTTTCTACCATTTCCCAGTGAGCTTTTAATATCTTCTCCATTCTGTCCTTCAAACAGCTAGCCTGCCAGATGCTTTTCTTAGGACACCTGGCATTTCTTCTCAGTACAGTTGAAACTACCTTCATGTCTTCTGTGGTGAAGAATATTTTGACCACCTACCAAAAGATCTGGACAGGACTCCATGATCTCATACAAGTGTGATTCTATCTTTTTTCTCAGTGGAAGACTTCCTGTGATTTCCCAGAAAAAAAAGAAAAAGATATGGATCATAGATCTCCAATGCTGGGTGGCATTAGAGCAAGAGAAATATCAGCTGAAGAACTGAGCTTTGTAGAAGTCTCAGGTTCACGTGAAGTTTGTGTGTCTGCTACTGACTTTTTCTAAGTTCTCATGTGAGACCTTGGAAGATGTTTTCATCTCAGGGAGTCTGAATATATGATTGTTGGGAGATGCTGGAAAAAGAACTGTTACATATTTTCTCTTTATAGAATTGAATTTTGCTCATTTTTTCTGAAGAAATCTCAAATGTACCAAGGACAAATTTATCAAGGACAGATAAATTTCTGTAATTCCAATTTTATTCCATAATTTCTGTGGTTTGTAAATAAGACTGGGGAATTCTGGAATATTCCACCAGAAGACTCTTTGCAGCTGGGTATAATCATACCACGTTTGGGAAGGCTAAACAGGCAATCAGGTGTTTCAGTGAAAGTACCATGGAAACAGAGTACTAATGAATCTTTATCACCTACTGCTTTCTGCTCTAGAGGGTACGCTACCCAATGGAAGTGAATGGAAGTGGAGCAGCTCTGAAGTGCTGACCTATTATCATGGGAAGAAGAACCCCTCTGTTGTTACAGACTGTGGTTATTGTGTGCCTTTTTTTCCGGTCACAGGAAGGACAGGGAAGAGTCACATCTGACTAAACTCATCTTCCCACCTCCAGTTTGACCTCCTGGGCATGATTCAGAGCTGGGAAATACAGTGTTGAATTGAGATCTTCCATCTTCTATCATGGTTTTTTGTGTCTACTTCCCTTGGAGATTCAACCATGATGAGCACGCAGAGAGATGTCTAAGTCCAGAGCAGAGATTGAGTTGTTCTTCTTTGAGTTCACAGGTTAACCTGCCCTATTCCCTTTACTTCTTGTCTCTCCACAAGTTATCAAAAGTGAAGAGATTATAATTGTAAAATGCTATTTACCTATGTCAGCAAATTCAAGTGTTAAGGCAGTTCTGATTTCAACAACTTGAAAATACTCTGAAGCTCAAATGGACAAGTAAGCAAGTATGATGATTCACTCAGAAAGAGCAAGTTTTACCTACACACCCACACCAAATCTCTCATCTCATCCCTGCTGTTCTTCCATCAAAATATTCTCTGAGGACTATAACCTGAAGACTCAGAGAACAGCAAAAAAAATGTAGGTAACACTCTATGCTATTGTGTTATTATGCTGCATTTTTTGCAAGAAGTCATGCAGAGTAGTTATAGAAGGAACTTATGGAAACTAGTACATCCTGGTTCTAACCACTGTTGCTAGGAAAACGTGTCTAATGATGTGCGTACTGGTACACTGTGGTTCAAGTCTGAACAGTGCTTATGGAAGTTGATGTTGTGAATGCATGAAGGCATTGCCCTCTCTCAACATTGACTGTCCAATCATACCCTTCATGTTGGGACATATGGAATCTGATGTTATTTAAGCAGTCTTCCTCAAATATTATCTTTGAAGCATAACGTTTAGCAAAATGCAATCTACCTTGAACAAACTTTTATAGAATAAACTTGCCATAAATGCCCAGGTAAAGAGTCTCAGACCTTTTTACTCCATTTCCAACAAAATGCCAAAATTTTAAATGAATATCAGAATAAAAGTTAAGAG
The DNA here is from genome assembly GCF_014885135.2 of Alexandromys fortis. NCBI lineage: Eukaryota > Metazoa > Chordata > Mammalia > Rodentia > Cricetidae > Alexandromys > Alexandromys fortis. The sequence continues at coordinate 4,881,369 of NW_026068011.1, read as the reverse complement.
AAGAAGAAAGAAGATAATTGAAATTAGAAGGAAAGGAAAAAAACAAGTAAGAGAAAAGGGGGAAAAAGGCAAATAAAAATGGGGCATTGAATAGAGCCCACAAGAGAAAAAATAGTAAAATATTGGTTTGTTTTCTTCAACATTAAGGTCCACAAATAGCCTAGAAAAGGTCTATACAGATGAGATAATCAAAAAATTATAAAAATATCAATAAAATAAAAATTTCAATAAAAATATCAATAAAAATAAAAATTTCCTTCATGTCAAAGTGCTTGAGTTGAGTGAGTCAGAAATTCTAGCAGTTTCCCCCTGTACTTCTTAAGCCAAATGTCATAAACAGCCAACTTTGGGTGCTCTCTGCTTTCATACTGTTCTTAGGTAGTGGATTCCAGGTGACCAGTGCTTGTGACCTTTGCCTGGAAGTGGCCTGAATGTGTCTCATCTTTATTGTGTACTGGAGCAATTGTCCCACAAAACAAAGCTCTGCACATAAAGATTCTCTCCAGAGATCATTGCTCTGCCTGTGCTTGCTTCCTATACGTGTTAGAATTCTCCAGATGCTCTTTTAATAGAGTAGGTACCTCATAGCTCTTCCAGTTATTGTTGTTATGCCCTGGATCCATCTTGTAAAGACATCTTTTTTAAAGGTGGATGTGGTAGCACATGTCTGTAATCTCAGAACTGGGGAAACAAAGAATGATGGATCTCAACTATAAGGACTGGATTGAAGAATTCCAGGCTGCTGAGACACCGCATATTATGACACAAGGTAGAGAAAACCTGAGGACAAACACTTCCTAGACACCCTAAAAACACCAGTGTGACCACTGATGCATGTGTACATGAACACTTACATGCAAAAACCAATCAATAAAATATAAATAATAGTGTTTGTGTGGTCTACGTCCCAGGCCAAGACTGACAAAGGCATTTCTTGGCTTTCTCCATTATAGAAGAAACAGGAAATATAAAGGAGGAAGAAGCAGGGTAAATACTTTGCCGAAGTTGTGGGAAGAGCTAAGTGTTTGTAAGGCTGAATACAAAGGATTACTTCCCCCTCCATTTTACAGATCTTGAAGAAGATAAAAACCTGAAGAATGCTGTGAGAAATACATTCCCATGGCAATATTTGAGACTCCCTATGTTATTCCTTGGAAACTACAGCTCCCAGACTTCTCCTGGATTACCGTCACCTGTGTGCACGCTGGCCGCACCCAGGTGAAGGCCATTCCTCCCAGATAACCTTGCGCCCCCCGTTAAAAGCGAAGGTCCACGAGGCTTCGCTCTCTTGGCCCCTCTCTTGGCCCTTTTCCCCCCTACCCTTGTGTGTCTCGCACGTCCCACCCCTTACTGTGTTCCCCTCTCCCCATTAAAACGCACCCACGTGGGAGCCGCATGTCCGTCTCTTCCTTTTGCGTCTCGTCTATCCTGTGTTTGTCCACACACCCACGCCGCCGCCGTTTTTAAAGGAATAATACCCTAGAAATGGAGACTACAGGAATATCTTCCTCTCACCAAGGATCCATATTTAGCCTAGAGCTGTTCTCTCAACATTTTTTTTTTTTTTTTTTTTTTAGTTTTTGAGGGAGAAAGCTATGCCCTTGGTTCTGAAAATACAAGGAAACAGATTTTCCCTGTTGTTTCCATTCATTCATTAGCCCAAAAAGAATTGGTTAAAGTACTCTCAGATTTTCTCTTTTGCCTTTTGGAAAGAGGGTAAGAAGGTTCTAGTCTTTATGACTGCACTATTATGTTAACTTCACTTTTTTTTACCATATTCAGCAAAGATTACCATTCATATAGATTGCATTATTTAGTGTTAGAATTCAAAGATGATTATTAAGCTGTTGAAAACATCAGTCCTCATCTGGGGCACTGACTATGAGGGAAGGTAATGCCCTCCTATAGTCACAGTACAACCGTCAATGAGCATGATCTACATTTTTAGTGACAGTGCAGTGGTAAGAAAGCACCATTAGGCACTGTCTGGGCAGACAGAACTGAGATGCAACCATCTCAGTTCTCCTCCTCTGCCATCTGCACAAACTTTACTTGTAATTTGCTTAAATGTTTTCAGTCTCCAATTTCATGTCTTTTCAGAGTTTGGGTCTGTTTCTTGTTTTTGGATTTTTTTTTATTGGTTTTAAAGTGATAGATGAAAAAAGGTGGGTAGGAAGGTGGAGATGATCTTGGAGGAGTTGAGAGAGGAGGTGAGTGATCAGATCAGAATATATTGTATAGAAAAAAAAATCAATTAAGTATGGTGCACACAGCCAGCAAGATGTCTTGGTAGGTTAAAGTTTCCTTGCTCCAATCTGATGAACTGAGTTTGTTTGCCCTCATTCCCAGGGGAATCATTAAAAGTAGCTGGATGAAGTGGCTCACATCAATAAACTCAGTACTCCTATGAAGCAAAGGAGTTAGGACAATTACCCTGACCTTTGTGAGTTTACTATGTGGCAAAAATCAAGAGAAACCTTGTCTCAAAAGATAGGAGGCAAGAACTGATTCCCAAAAGTTACCCTCTGATCTCCCCCGTCAATATGTGGTCACATCCATATTCACACGCATACATAACAGTGATGATATTTAATATTTTAATGAAACACATAAACTCAAAGTTTGACTAAAGTTTTATTATTGTTCTCTGAGACTTGAGACCACCCAAACGATATAGACATGACAAAGACAGCATCTATAAAGAGCAGATGTGGGATTTCATGTGAACTGTGGTTTAGGAGATGCTCTTTACATTTGTACCCTTGTCCGTGGTGAGCTTCAAGACAAATGCAAGCTGTTTGTTTTTGGACAAGCTTATCCACTGAATTTGCAGACATAGGGGAGCTTCATCTCACAGGTATTATCTCTCCATTTCAGAAATCCTGGAAAGAGAAAAGAGGTTAAATAATTGAGAAGATAATGAAGAAATGCCTCAATCTGTGGCTTCAATTTAAAAGTCATTCCCTCATGCTCTACAGTGGTACAATCCAAATAAAGTAGATAACCAAGCAGCCAATAAAGAAGATGAGAACAAAACCACATTCCATTTCCTAGCTCAGAGGTACCCAGAAATGTGAGAAGATAGGTATACCTCTAGGTGAGGTGCTTCTTACCTGAAGCTTTTGACAAAGTGCCACAAAAACCACGGTCTAAAGCGGTGGATGGATTCCTCTCCCAGTTGAGGTAATTCATCACATCACTGTTACTCCACTCCCATCCACCTCCATTGGGTTGTTCACCCTGATGACGAGGGAACCAGATATAAGTTAGTGTCCTGAAAGCTCTGCATGTATGAAACCTTCAGTGTAACCCTGGCTTTTCTCCAACCTCCATAACTCAGTCGATCATAATTTTTAAGAACATAGCATTAGAATTATTGATGACTTAATTTCTACTTATGTATCCAGAAACTACTGATAAAATTAGGACCCAATGAAATTTATTTGAAATATAAATGGTAATAAATCAGCAATTTCCTCTAAAATGGAAGTAGGATGTTTATTCTACAAAGAGAAAATATAGTATGTCACTTTATTCTATATTTCTTGATAATACTGTATGCAAGCCCCCTGAAACTGACAGTGAATTCTCCCAAGACCTATTATTATTATTATTATTATTATTATTATTATTAATTTCCACCTCGTCCCCTCCTTCTATATCTCTCTCCCTACTCCTAGTCCCCCCTCCCTCTCCCTCTCCACTCCAAAGAGTCAGGATTCCCTGCCCTGTGGGAAGTCCAAGGTCCTCCCCCTTCCATCCAGGTCTAGGAAGGTGAGCATCCAAACAGACTAGGCTCCCAGAAAGCCAGTACATGCAGTAGAATCAAAACCCAGTGCCATTGTCCTTGGCTTCTCAGTCAGCCCTCATTGACGGCCACGTTCAAAGAGTCCAGTTTGATCACATGCTCAATTAGTCCCAGTCCAGCTGGCTTTGGTGAGCTCCCATTAGATCAGCCCCACCGTCTCAGTGGGTGGGTGCACCCTTCATGGTCCTGACTTCCTCTCCCAAAGCCTCTTGTGAGACCTTTCTAAAAGTCAGTCAGAGTCACATGAACTTCATCTGAAATCTAGGAATCCTAATAGAGCTCAGCTCTACAAGAGACCCTGATGGTTTCCCTTGTTTCAGTGTTACCCTGTATCTGACCTCTGTGTCTTTTAGGACTCTTTCTGGGGAGTCTCAGCAAGTGTGCCTATGTGATAATGGCATGTGAGAGTAAACAGAGAAGAGGAAATTGTACCAGAGTGGGATCATGGAGCCCAATCCAGACGTATGAGTAGCTGTTCCCTGTGCTCTTCACCAAAGAGGACACGAACGAAGCCTCAGCTCCAGTGAGAACAGACACAAGGTGTCCTGAGGGCCTCTTTTGGCAGGCCAGCTGCGTGAGGAACAGAATCAAAAGGAGTTTTAGGCTTCACTGGATAATGACAAGGCAGAGGTAAGTGAGGGGACAGGCTATATTGAAAGTCAACTATTCATCTCGGACACAAAGAACTAGAGAAAATAGAACACAACATCCCCCATGACCCACATGTACTTTCCACATCCCAGCACTCACTTCTGCATCGAACCAGGTCTGTGGTATCCGAAACAAGGCATAGCAGTAGGAGCCATAAGCCCTGGAGCCTTGGGGACAACTAATGCGTGCTGATGGCGCTTCCTTCAGGGAATCTTCACCTGGGGTGGAGTAAGATGAATATAGCCATTGGGTGAAAAAAAAAAAGTGGAACTTAGTTGGGTTGGTCAAAATAGGGCTGCCTTTGTAAACTATTCTTTGAAGGAAGTCAAAATCAAGTCTTTGTGCAGTCTTTGAGACTTTTTATAATGGAAGACCTAGTAAATGATGCAACCTCACTTTCCTCTTTCTTATTAAAAATTAGTTCATGACTCCACCAAATCTAGGCTTAACTTCCATTGCCTACTTTTCTTTTCCCATGGAGTTCATGGTTTATCATCATTTCTACCCTTTCATGCTACCAATATAAATTATAGCATCATGACAAAATGATAAATCCTATTATTCCACTGGTGATAGACCACCATGATACCTTCCACAACCAATGCCCTGGGGGATGCAAGATTATGGAACTGTCACAACAGTTTTCCAGTATGGATATCCCTCATTATTCCCTTTGAGACTTTCCTCTACTCACTGACTCTGAACACTCCCAGGAAGTCGGTGCTAGAGACAGAGAATTCTTACCTTGAACCTGAGAAAAGAGCATCAGGCAGGAGAGCAGCATCCAGGACATGCTGGTGAGTGCTATGCGAGACAGCATCTTGCCTGTGAGGGATGAACAATGAGAGTCACTCCAGGTGGTGTGGATACAGAAGGCAGGCAGAAAAGACCAGCACTCTCCTTCTTTTGCTAGTGCTGCAGTGATACACTAATTTTGTCCTATCTCCCCCTGTAGTCTAGAAATCCATATTTTCTTCTTGCTCTGAGAGTTTCATAGGTAGCCTTTCCTGAGTCATAAAGCTCTGTGTGATGTGAGAGCATAAACCTTGGAACACCTTCTTCTAGTGACTGGTGACCCCTGCAAGGTTCTAGTCGTCTTCCAGCTTCTACTTACCTATCTTGCAGAGAGATCTGGAATGGTTTGTCAGGGCAGAGATGGCTGTGCTTTTATAACAGGATTTGAGGGAGGAGCACCAAAGTGAATAACTGGAATGCTTATGCAGGTTAGGATGGTGGGTAGTGCTTGGCATGAACTAAGGGGGTTCCCAGAAAGAGCAGGAGGATCTTCCTGGCAAAGATGGAGAATTTTCACAATTACCTCCTTCCAGTTAGCAGCACTGTTTTACCCTAGGCGTGAGTGAAGTTTAACCTTCCACACCCTTTACTAGATACTCTGTTCCAGGAAACAGAAATGAACTACAGCAGCATTGGAACATAAATTATGCTGTGACATAAATTTTAGATATTATTACCTGGGCAGTTAAGGAAAATAAAGTGCTAGTTAAGGAAAATAAATGTAAGAGTGTAATAAAATCAATATGGAAAATCTCACTGTGCACACATTTCTTTACACCTGTCTGAAATACTTAAAACAAATTAGCAAGAACTCAGTGAATTAGACAATTTAAGTGAAAATTAATTGATTGAAAATGATAAATTCATGAAATACAGACTTATATATGTTGATAAAGTTTCATATCAGTATGTAAAATCAGCTTTCAATAAGTCAGCATTCTTGTTAGAAACAAGAAAAACCAGCCGAACAAATATATATACACTTTTCTGAGGTTAGTTCATTGTACTTTAGTCTGGCAATTTGTTACCTACCTTGGGGACCATTCACAGAGTGGGATCTCAGATTCACTGGGATCATGTAGACCCTTTCACAGTAGTTGTATGAGTCTACTCTTCATTTCATATTCAGTGTATAAGGGTGGTTTTCACGGATACCAAAGAAATGATCTAGTGTATTAGCTTTGATTAACGCAGAGTTATTAGCCTTCATCCTTCCCACTTATATACTTTTAAGTAGGAAATGGCAATTGGCAATCAGGTCCAGCAATCCAAGATACTCAATGGGCTAAGTCAGAAGAATTGAAATTCTAAGGTTAAAACATAAGTTAAAGGAATCTTATTCAAGAGCCTATCTCAAAGCAGAAAATAAGGATAGATCATTGGATGTAAGCTGATGGTAGAATATTTGCCTGCCAAGTGCAATGCCTTGTTTTCCACCCAAAGTAGCACATATACACAATAAAAATTTCATCACTTGCACATACTCTTTAACTTGATAAAACAGAGAAATAGTTAACTAAAATAAATTTTAACAGTTGTGTTTAAATGTTTTAATATTCTTTATGACTAAATAGAAAATCTTCATATCGAAGTACAATGATTGCTTTCTAGAAAAAAAACAGTTGTAACACAGATATAACTATGTCACTCACAGGTTTATCTTTGGTATGGTACATTGTTTATTACATGAAAAGCAAGTTGACAAATTTCAGTTGTCAGCCATGTATGCACAACTTATTAACATATCTAAAGTGACCAATACAAATTAGTAAACAAATATTTGAAAAATGCCCCACATAAATATTAGCAATTCATAAGGAAAAGGGAATTTGGGTTGCTTGATAATGTTTAGGAATGCAAGAAAGCTCTGTTGTCAGAACAGTCTACAAATTTTTGATGAGTATGTGGCAGCTATTTTAGAGAAAAAGAAAAATGAGAAATAGATTTTATGTTATGACATGGAGATACCCTCTACCGTTCCTCCAGCAATTGGATACAAGGAAAATACAGAAGTCCTAATGCATGAAGAGTGTCTCTAGATCAATGTTGGCTCCTAGTTTAAACAAGCCAAGAGGAAGCATTAATTATGAGACAGGTTGTTCACACTCTTCCCTTTAATCCCTTAACACATTGCCATGATTTCTTTCACTCATTCTTTTGCTATAATCATTTAAAAGCCTGTCACATCATTCCTTTAAAAATGTTTATACTGTTGAAAGTAGGAAAATAATTTTATCTTCTCCATATAATTAAAACATTTCTTGAAATAGCTGTGTACCTGGACTTTTGCCACACTTCTTCACCCTGGACAACTTTAACATTTCTGGTAGGACACATTTTATGTAAATCAATTCTTAAAAGCTTTGCCACACGAAGTCTTTATTTCTCCTTTGAAAACAGTATTTTAGTCAATAAAATTCTATTTTGTTTGTATTTGTCTCTTCTGCAAGCAAATTTACTAGCTTTATTATCCTTAATTGTGCTTCTGAAAGTCTTATTTGATTATTTTGCTTTTTTTATATGCAATCTACTCCCAAAATGACTGGCTTCTTTCAGGATTTTTCAATCTACTCTTGGTAATCTGCATACTGAATATTATGCATCCAAATTAAGCTTGTGTTATCAATCTTACTTGTTTTTCTCTGGTATTATTGGATCTAGCAAGTGCTCTTCATCACTGATTTAGGGTAGTGTGGAATTGTATTTCTTCCAATCTTTCTTCTACCCTTTTGTCTTTCTCCTTTCTTAATAATCTTATTGTCTATAAATTTTATGTTCATCCCATAGTCTTTGCATGTGATGATCCATGTTTTATCATATTATCTCATTATGTTTTCAACTCAGATAATGTTATTAAATCCATAAGGCTACTAGCTCTTTATAGAGAATATTTAGTTGGCTGGTAAAAGAGTTGTTTTTTATTTTTCTTCCTATGCTTTATTTATAGAAATGCTGTTTGATCCTTTCATAGAACTTGCCTCTCTGTGTATATATCATACAATTTTTTTTATTGGACATAATATATTTTTTTTCTATTACATCCTTTATCAAATGATTCAACAGTTACTTTTTTTTCTTCCCACTGCCAGAGGAAGGAGGGGTTGTTCTTGGCTCTTCATCATCAGAACCTGCTGGGTCCTTGTTAGGAAGTATAAAGTTCCACGAGAGTATTATGGGCTCACCAGGAAGTACAGATTACAAGCATTTCCTACCCTTGATGATTGACATTCTAAATTCAGGAATTTCTAAAATTGTCATTAAATGTTCCTAACAGATTGTAACAGTAAAGGTTGCACAAAATAAGCAGAAACTAAAAGTTTTTGGTGTTTCTGCAAATACCAAACAACATTTCTTTGGTCAATTCCATTCTCTAATTAGCCTAAAGAAAATCTATTCATTTAAAGAATTTCCAGATATTTCCCTTAGAGTAAGGATGTAATCATTTCCAAAGCGTCTTATATCAACACTAACCATATGTCCGAGTCACATTTTACAAATGTCTCCTTCCAAGGTAGATTGGGAGTAAAAGAAGAAAATGAATTTTCACGGAATGGATAATGTTTTTGCCTCCTCATGACATAGCCTTGCATGAGCCAGCTCCACACTCTACACAGTAAAAAGTTAAGCCTGTATCATTAGGCATTTCCTCTTATACCTGGATGAAATGTAAGAGTACTCTTGAGTTCACAGTTAGTGTCCTCTAGAGAGCCTTATTGTAAAAAAAAAAAAAAAAATACAACACAAAAGCACAGAATATGAATTAAAAGGTTTATTATTGCTCTCTGAGAACTCAATTCACCACACACAGAGAGGAAACAGAAGAATGGAGAAAAGGAGGGTGGGAGAAGGCAGAATGTGAAACAAATTTGCGAGTCTTCATTCTAGTTCGTTTCCTTATGGCAAGATTACTGAGACGAGATACAGCAAGCAGCAAGGAGTTCCGGTCCAGGCACCAGGAGAGACATCACTGGGGTGAGTGAGTTTCTGACCATGGCAGCAGCCCGGGACAGGGAACTCAGACACCCCTCCTACACTTCCTGGTCATCCTCAGGGGCTACTCTGCCCGATACTTCCTCTCTCTTTCTATCCCA
>NW_026068011.1:4864656-4865710 GCF_014885135.2 Alexandromys fortis | reverse complement strand
GGATGAGGCGTGAACTTTTTTTCTTATTCACAATAAAAAATAAATAAATAAATAAATAAATAAATAAATAAATAAATAAAAAGATTACTGAAAAATTTTAGTTGTTGGCTCTTCATCTTCCTAACCTCATATGTGCAGATACCTCACAACTGTCCTCATCTCCCCACTTCAAAAATCCTAGAGAGAGAACACATAGAGTGTATGGGGAGGTTGACTTTGTGAATCCTGTAAAGCTGCATCTCTCACTCTGGTCAAATTCCTGGCAAAGGCCTGAAGAGAGGAAAAAGGAGATGGGGACATGAGAAAGCAAGGAGATGATAAGATGAGATAAGACACTCAGCAAGACACTTCACAGGTTTAGGAAAATTCCCAATGTCAAGACCTAGAAATGGGGTGGTGGAAATGGAAAATTCAACTCACAGATAGTTTCTGTTTCTCATCTGGGCTTTTTGACAGACTCCCATAACAATCGTGTTCTGAGGCAATGGAAAGAATCCTCTCCTCATTGATGTAACTCAGGATATCGATGTTAGTCCCTTCTCATCCACCTCCATTGGTTCTTGGCCCAGTGAAGGAGGGAGTCATTAGAAGAGAATGGCCATTAAGCTCTATGTTCATGATGCCTTTAGCCGGAAAACTGGGTTCTCATTTCACCTTCACAGAGTTTAGTTTGCTCATTCATATACTGCTAACAGACAGTTTATAAACTACTCTCTCTGAATTCCTTGCTCCATTAGGCAGATCCAACGAAAGTTGCTATAAATACCTAGAAGCCATTAAAATTTATATCTCAGTTTAAATAAAATATATTCTCTCTATATATGGGTTTCTTTGCACCTGGAAAGATAATATCTAATGCCTAAAGAGAAATTATAGATCTTATCTTCATATGGAGTTCACTGGGAACCCCAAATGCAGCCACTAAAGTTTAAAGTAGAGATTTATTTAATTTTTTTATTATTGAAAAAATTTCCACATCCTCCCCCCTCCCATTTCCCTCCTCTTCCCCCACTCCTCTCCCCCTCCCCCACTTCTTTCCCCCTCCCTCTCCAGT
>NW_026068011.1:4841617-4864508 GCF_014885135.2 Alexandromys fortis | reverse complement strand
CCATCCAGGTCTAGGAAGGTGAGCATCCAAACAGGCTAGGCTCCCACAAAGCCAGTACATGCAGTAGGATCAAAACCCAGTGCCATTGTACTTGGCTTCTCATCAGCCCTCATTGTCCGCCATGTTCAGAGAGTCCGGTTTGATCACATGCTTTTTCAGTCCCAGTCTAGCTGGCCTTGGTGAGCTCCCAATAGATCAGCCCCACTGTCTCAGTGGGTGGGTGCATCAATCGGGGTCCTGACTTCCTTGCTCATGTTCTTCCTTCTTCTGCTCCTCATTTGGACTTTAGGAGCTTAGTCCGGCGCTCCAATGTGGGTCTCTGTCTCTATTTCCATCCATCGCCAGATGAAGGTTCTATGGTGATATGCAAGGTATTCATCAGTATAGCTATAGGATAGGGTCATTTCAGGTTCCCTTCTCCTCAGCTGCCCAATGACTTAACTGGGGACATCTCCCTGAACACCTGCGAGCCCCTCTAGAGTCAAGTCTCTTGCCAACCCTAAGATGGCTCCCTTAATTAGGATATATACTTCCCTGCTCCCATATCCACCCTTCCTTTATCCCAACCATCCCATTGCCCCAAGCTCCCCCCATCTCCCCTTCTCACTTTTCTCTCCCCATCTCCCCTTAACCCCATCCCTCCAACCCCCAAGTTCCCAATTTTTGCCCAGCAATCTTGTCTACTTCCAATATCTAGGAGGATAACTATATGTTTTTCTTTGGGTTCACCTTATTTAGCTTCTCTATGATCATAAATTATAGGCTCAATGTCCTTTATTTATGGCTAGAAACCAATTATGAGTGAGTACATCCCATTTTCATCTTTTTGGGTCTGGGTTACCTCACTCAGGATAGTGTTTTCTATTTCCATCCATTTGCATGCAAAATTCAAGATGTCATTGTTTTTTACCTCTGAGTAGTAGTCTAATATGTATGTATTCCACACTTTCTTCATCCATTCTTCCATTTAAGGGCATCTAGGTTGTTTCCAGATTCTGGCTATTACAAATAATGTTGTTATGAACATAGTTGAACAAATGCTTTTGTAGTATGATAGGGTATCTCTTGGGTATATTCCCAAGAGTGGTATTGCTGGATCCTGGGGAAGGTTGATCCTGAATTTTCTGAGAAATCGCCACACTGATTTCCAAAGTGGTTCAAATGTGTTGGGAGTTGGTCACATGATCCTTCACCATGGAAAGCAGGGAGTCTTAGCTTCACTGAGCATAGACAAGACATGTTCCCAGGGGCTTCAAGATGAGAAAAAGTGACCTCTCCTTGTAAACAGCAGGGAAAACCGGTAAAGGAAGGGGGTTAGAAGAAAATTTGGGGTATTCATGCTCATTCCCAATTAAGCACAGAAACAAACAAACAAAAAACACTTTGCCCTGTGATTAACAAGCACTTTCCATAGTTGCCTACCACCACCATAAACACAATGCCAACCCTCAACATATGCATCAAATTGAGATATTGGTGTCCTAAATAAAGTATAGCAGTAGGAATCATACCCCTTGGGGCCATTGATGCAGTTGGTGCATGGAGAGGACATCTACTTCTGAGAGTCTTCACCTAGAGTGTGAGGAAATAAATACAGGGATGGTCTAGTGGAAAGTGGACATTAGGTGGAGATGTAAATTTGGAAAATATTTATAGGGTTTTTCTCTTATGATTGTTTCTAAAATCTTGACAATCTCTCACTATTTCTCTCTCAGCTATTTTTGTTCATTAAAAGTATTTACTTTATTAGAAAGTCTTTATTTTACCCTTCTACCTCATTCTAGGGCTAAAAGTTGCCACAACTGCACTCACTTTTCCACCTCTTTTACACTGTGTCACTTTGATCCACCCACTGGTATAAATTAGAAGTTGCTGATTATGGTCCACTATGCTAATTCTCATTGTTAGTGATTTGGAGAAGACAAGAGGTGGGAGATACTGCAGACAGTTTTCTTGTGTGGAAGATTCCTTATCATTGCCACATGAGAATCTCAAGAACTTTCCTCTGCTTCTTGGATCTGAACATTCTCAATGTTCACAGTGATGCTAGCAGAGAGTCCTAACCTTGCCCCTGAAAAAAGGAGTATAATTAAGAGAAGCATCATTGAGAACATGTTGGAGATGGAATACAGTATCATGCCTATGAGGAGGCAATCAGTCACTAAAATGAATGTGATCAGAAAGAAGACATCCAAACCTCACTTCCTTTGCCTATTGCCTGTGTTCAATCTCCTTCCTCTTGGACCCTTTTACTTTTTCTAATATTAGTAGAGTATTTACACTCCCTGCTTCCACTGAGAAATCCCAGGGGTTGTTGAGTTGTTGAGTCTCAGACTATCCACATTCTCTGATGATGACACTGTTTGTTTCTTCTACTACATGAACTAGAACCATTCCTAAGGCCTTCATCATTCTTCATCTCCTAGTAATCTGACTGTCAATCATCTAGAATAGTTTGGCATCCAGAAAATAGAACTTTTTTGTAACAATATCTGAAGAAAGAGCATTTCTGTGAATGATACGAATACATACAATAAAGTGACGGGTAGGATTTGTCATTATTTTTAGGAAATTTTTTCACCCCCCTTGGGTTTGCTAAGAATACTTGCTCTTTCCAAATATCATATAAGCTTTTTATTCAAGTTCCATGAGTTTTGTTTTTGCCTTAGTTCCTTCTTCATTATTTATCTGTCTATGATATCAAGTCTTAGATGTTCAAAGTTCATATCAAAATGAATTGCTTCTAGAATCACTCAGGAAATTACGTTTTATTTATCCAGTTTAAGTCCGTAAATTCTGAGTTTTAAGTATAGTTGAGAAAATGAGTTAGAAATAGTACCAACATTTAAAATTATATAAAAAAAAAAACTGAGGTTTAGAACAGGCATGAGTCAGGTATGTTGTTTCTGATGAATAATGACAAAGTGGTAGCAACACAGGCAACCAGGCAATCTTAATGGACCCACAATGAAATGATACAGTACAGATGGAGAGAGTAATGAATAGAGGCTAAGGAAAGATCAAAGAGAGCATTGTATAAAATCAACATTGTTTATAAAGGACACCTCTACTTCAGCATAATGTAGTGCCCTTAGGCTGCTTGGACTCTCTTACAAGGTGGTCTTTGTCTAGGCTTAGAACTATTTCCACATAATTTTCATTGGGAAAAAGTCAGTTCCATGCAGATATGCTTAAAAGGGGGCAGTTCTTTGTTTTGTTTTATTTTGCTTTTTTGTTAGGCTAGGAATGTCTTTAGAATTTGATCATCTTATCACAATTATTGCATAGCTTTATCTGTAGTGCGGTTATAAAAGTAAGTTCATAACTAATAAAATCAAATCTTAAAAGTTAACGGAGTCTCTTCAAGTAATCTAATTAGAGACATCATATTCATTTTTTAAAAGGATACATGAATTTTTAAATAAAATACATGAAGCTCTATCAAGTAAAAAACTCGTACCATCATTAGCTTAGGTAGACAAAGCCTCTTAGGCTCAGTAGACAAATTTAAGATGGAGGGGGGAGGACCTTGGACTTTCCACAGGGCAGGGAACCATGACTGCTCTTTGGATTGGAGAAGGAGGGGGAGAGGAGTGGGGGAGGGAGAGAATAGAGGGGGGAGGGGGAGAAGAGTGGGGGGAGGAGGAGGGAAATGGGAGGCTGGGAGGAGGCGGAAACTTTTTTTTTCCTATTCTCAATAAAAAAATTAAAAAAAAAAGAAAAAAAAATGTCAGAAGACTGACTTCAGAGGTTGAGTTACAGGGAGTTGGAGGGAAATGGTGGTAGATATGATCACAATTCATTGTACCCATAGATTAATTTCTCAAAGAATAAAAAGTACTTGAAGGGCTAGAGAGATGGCTCAGTAGTTAGGAGTGTGAGCTAATCTTGCAAAGGAGCAAGTTCACTTCCCAGCATCCAAGTTGGGTGGCTCAAAATTGACTGTTACAACAGTTCTAAGAGATCTGATGTTTTTTTTTTTTTTTTTTTGGCGTCCATACACATACTCATAGACCCACAGACACACACACACACACACACACACACACACACACACACACACCAATAAAAACAATAAAAAGAAATTAAGAAATTCTTCCACATAGGGTGGTTCAGACATTTAGGAAGATAACTTCAGTATATTTGGAACAAGCTAATACTAGAAAATGAGCAAAGAATGGCGCACATCTCAAACCCTTGAAAAACATTGTTTCACTGAGGAAAAAACAGTTTAAGATTAAAAGAACTCAAACTACTGGTATGGTGAGAGCTCACTCGGTAAAGTGCTTGCCTTGCTGGCATGAGGACCAGAGTTCAATCACCAGAACCCATAAGTTTGAACTGAGGAGGTTCACTAGTGATCCCAGTGATAGGAATGCAGAGACTGTGTATCCCTGAGCCTCTCCATCCAGATAGCATAGCCCATATGAAGAGGCTTTGTCTGTATAAACAAGGGTGAGGATGGGATGGCACTTCAGAGAAAGCACCAAAGGCTATTGTTTTGCCTCTGCATGCATGTATATTTATTATACCCAGCCACACAGGAATATGTACATGCACACACACAAAGATAGACTTTTTAAAAATGAGAAAACAAAATCTAATGAGAAAATTTACAGAGTTCCATTCAATAAAATGTCATCTAGAGGACAACTGCGTAACTATGAATAAGTACTGATATTTGGCTATGAGAAAAATTAAATTTTTTCTATTATGATTAATATTACAGATAAATAGTGTTAGCAAGAAGACTCTGTGGATAGGAAGACTTTCAAGTGGGCCTTATGACCTGAGTTGCATCATTGAGATTCACTGGTGGAGTGAGATAACCCTGCAAGTTGTGCTCCAACCCACATACACACAAACATACACAGATAAGCACACAAGTGTATGTGTACCCACACTCCTCCTTCCCCATTAAACAATACTATTAAAAATCTATATGTGTATATATATATTTAAGTAGAGAATTTATTGCACTATTTATTTTTATGATTTAAATACTATCCCATACTTACATAAAAATATTTTTGTTCTTAAGATATTTAGGGAAAAAATTATATGTTTAGCTTTCAAATAAATTAAGAAAAAAATAGGCAGAGTTAGACTGAAAAGAGAGAAGTAAAGCAAGTATTTTAAATTTTAAAAATTAATGAACAAAAAAGAAGACTTAAGAACAAGCATCTAGCCGGGTGGTGGTGGCGCACGCCTTTAATCCCAGCACTCGGGAGGCAGAGGCAGGCGGATCTCTATGAGTTCGAGACCAGCCTGGTCTACAAGAGCTAGTTCCAGGACAGACTCCAAAACCACAGAGAAACCCTGTCTTGAAAAACAAAAAACAAACAAACAAAAAAACAAACAAACAAACAACAACAAAAAAAGAACAAGCATCTAGAACTGTTTTCTACTTTACTGTATGTTTATTTTTTTCCTAAGGAATATTCTAGTATAGTATACAAGCTCCTATTCAATGATAAGACATGCTGCTTTTCTACCATTATCATAAAGAATAACAGAAAATAATAATATTTTTGTAGAATCACATAATCATATAGGTATATTAAAAGACAGCTGTATAAATGTAAGTAAAGCAATGTGTACAACTGATGATCCTTCTGACAGTGATGCTATAATCAGAGCTTTTGAAACTCAATCATACATAACCTCAAAAATACAAGAAATATTTAAAGAATACCTCAGTCTCATCTTGTCTTTAATTGAAATAATATATCTAATAAACTGTTGACATATAATGTCTTTAACTTCAATAAATAACACCTTTGATTCACTGCTGACTAGCTAGACAAGAAGTTTATTCAATTTCTATGATTCCAAGTTGGCCTTGGGATATTTACATCTCATTTCTTGGCAAAAAAGAGACTATCCTTGGAAGGACCTAAGCTAGATTCTAATGTTTCCCCTGTCGAAAGATAAGAGATCCTCTTTGTACTTTTTCATCTATCTTCTCTCTTGTGTCAAATAATGTTTCTTGTAATTATATTTAGAATACGAGTGAGAAATTAGCCCTTTACCAGAGCCAGGTACCCTTGTTCCAAGTATGGCATGTGTGGAGAGCTACTGGAAGATGTTGTATCAGGCTCTACATCAAAAATATCCTGGAGCTAGTTCTTTTTGAACATAGGCCAATCAAACATACTACTTTAAGAAACAGTAGTCATATGTCCAGGATATTACTTTAGCCCTTGCATCTTATTTTAAGGTGATCAGAAAAAGTGACAGAGATAAAACAACGGTATATGTTCCATGGAGAATAAGACAGAATGAGAGACTTCCAAATCTCTGAAACCAATAAGCAAAGCCATTAAGGAACTAGAAGCTGATGTTGATTACTGGAACTGAGGCAGTCACATGCACTTATTGAACTGTGCCTATCTCACGAACTGAGCCGTTATTGGGGCCAATAAAGCTTTTATCAGAAAGCTGTGTCAATTTCATTCGATTTCCAACTCACACCTTGAACTTAGGACTGTTCCTTGTTGTACATCATGTTAGCTGTAATGCTAGGAAAAGTACTCCAATTACATTTTTTATAAAGACTATTGCTCATTGTAATTTTTTTTTAGAGAAAACAAGATATAATATTGAATGTTCTTCATTCAGAAAAACCAAATTTTATGCCTCAGTCTCATTATCCTCATGTTTACTCACACAGCTTGTTCTTGTCAGCCTAACTTTGCACTTCTGAAAATGGTTTCATGCACTTTTTAATAGGAGATAAAAAATAATAAGCACTTCCCTTACCATGATGCTTTTCTTTTTGTTATGAATTACTCTACAGTGGAGTTATAAGTAAGCATATATTGTCATCTTTCTTACATGGTTCTGGGAATTGAACAGGGGACTCACACACACTAGGCAAACACATAAATACTTAAATATCCAGCCTTCTTTTTACTATTTACCTATGAGTCAGAGTGTCTGTAAGCAGACCCGAAATTTGCCATTCTCCTGTCTCAGTGCCCTGAATAGCAGAAGTTATAAGCTTGTGACACTAAGCTTAGCTTATATATTTATTTTTTTCAAGAGAAATAAAAGAGAAAACAGAAAGAAATTAAGAAATAACACAATAGAAGTCCATTATTTATTATTGAAAATAACTTTTTATTTTTCTTTTATTTAAAACATATTTTTTCATTTAATATATTCTAATTATGTTTTCCTTTCCCCCAACTACTCCAAGATCCTACCCATCTCTCTTCCCATCCAAATACACATCTTTCTGTCTCTTGTTAGAAAATGGGAATCTAAACAAAAATAATAATTAAGGTTAAAAAAAGAAAATTGAACACGACAAAACAACAACAACAAAAAAAAAACAGAAGCAAAAGAGTCAAATAAAAAGCACAAGAAGCATATAAATGGTGAAGAGATACACATTTGTACCCACAGGCATCCCACAAAAGCACAAAGTAGGAAGACATAACATATGTTCCAATGACCTGTAAGGTTAAAACTAACAAATAAATAAATAAGCTTTGAGAAAACATTATGAGACAAAGAACCTCAAAAGATACCACTGAGTTTGTTTTGTGTTGGCCAACTACTGCTTGGCATGACACCTGATCTTAAGAGAGGTTTGTATCTCAAGTGAGACTCCATTGAAATGAACTAATTTCTAATTTTTCATTTGCAAATGGTTATAAATTGGGATTACCTCCTGGGTTAAGGATCTGGGTTAAAGGTTCAGCATTTGTCAGAGCCCTGGGGTTTCATCCTACATAGATTTGTGCAGGACCTATGCCTGCTGCCTCAGTCTCTATGAGTTCATATGTGCATTGGACTTGCTGTGTTTGGATGTCCTTGTTTCCTTGGTGTCTTCTACCTCCTCTGGCCCTTACACTCTGAGCCCTGAGGGAAAAGTTTTGGTAGAGTCATCCTATTTAAGACTATTTAAGACTATTTAAGATCTGTCACTATCTGCACATTTTGTGGCTCTGGGTCTCTGTATTTGTTTCCATCTACTGCAAGAGGAAGCTTCTCTTATGATGACTGAACAAAACACTGATCTATAAAGTGTACCAGAATATCATAATAAGTCATTTAATTTCTACATTTATTTAGTAGAATAATAGTATTTTTTCTTCGTCTAGGTCCCTAGCCTATCTAGTCTCAGATTATTGGCGACCCAAACAGTGCCATAAAAGGGTTCCATCCTTTGGACTGGTTTTAATTCCAATTTACCAAGGTATTGGTAAGTTACTCCTGTAAGCTTTGTGATACTATTAAACCAGTGCATCTTACAGCCAATTCTTCTTAGGAGATAGAAGGATTTGTAGCTGGCTTGGTGTTGACTTTTCTCTTCTGGTAGCATAGAGTACCTTCAGAGTACAACCAACATCTATGCACCAAATACATGGACACACATGTTCATAAAAGAAACACTATTACAGCTTAAATCACATATTGACCTTCACGCAGTGATGGTGGATAACTTCATTACCTCATTTTTGCCAATAGACAGGTAAAGGATAAGAATGAACATAGAAATGCTGGAGGTTGTGATATTTGTACAATGTATGAAGATGTATTTTCTGTGAGTGGTATAATAAAAGGCTGATCTACCAATAGTTACACAGAAGGTATAGATAGAATCTCTAAGAGAGATCAGGAATCTAGGTGCATAGGAGCCACTAGAAGACACAGAAAGGAAGCAAGAGACACAAGATGGAAGAGAGATAATGCCATGTGCTAGAACATAGATTAATATAAATGGGATAATTTAAGTTAGAAGAGTTAGTTAGGAACAAGCTAAGCTACAGACCAAACTTTCATAATTAATAATAAATCATTATTTGATAATTGGATGGCAAGGCAGAAAACTTTCTGTTATATGAGCTAACTGAAATAAAGAAATCAATATGGGTTTAGGATAGTTGCAGCCATAGGTACTGATGTCTCTTTTTGTGGTTTGGGGGTAAATGCCCCATTCCTCAGTTTCTGCCACCCTCTCTAGAAAGTGTGGGGGCTGTTGAGTTTCCTGGTAGGGAATACTTCGGAGAACCTGCCATGTGTGGTCTCTGGGAGTCCTAAGTAGAGTGTGTTTCTAAGTATTAGGAGCTGACACTAAGAAATTGGGATGGGCTAGTATGGGTAGAGTGACTAAGAGGATTCATGATAGGGAGGAAAAATGGGTATATCACTAGAATCTGTGCGGAATCCGAGGAATATGGTCAGAGGGAAAGGGAGGCCTCAGCAGGTGGTGTGCTATGGAACTTGGGAAAAGACTGGGTGACTGGAATTGGAGAACAGGAACAATAGAAAGGATCATGCATGTGATACCCGGCCAAGGAGTTCATCTCTTCTCCATCTCTGTTTTATAAAATAGGGGTCAAGAAACATTTTATAACTAAATCAACCAATTTAAAAATGAAGACAGAAAGTTTAGGTTTTGTGTCCAGTTGCAATATCCATATTCAGATGAAGAATTCAGATTTAAGGCTTAGAAAAATCTGTTACTCATTAGAACCTGGTTCAAATTTGAAAATAATAGTCCAACATAAGACTGCACAGATCCAAATTCTAATTCCAGTGATTGTATGTAGTGCAGAGGTAGGGTGCATAACCATGTCTCCCATTCACATGCAAGTCCTTGATCAGTATGAGATCCATGAGTGGATCCCTAGTTCAAAGACAGGGTCGAGTGTCATATATTGTTATAATTCTTCATTTTAAGTCAGTTCTAAGCTTTTCTCCCATATGTTATTTTATAATTGTAATTTTTTTTTAAATTTTATCCTGCCTTTTCCTTCTCTCACTCCAATCTAACGTATGTGTATTCCCCAGGATTAATCCCTATTCGCACCTATTAAATTTTTGATTCCTCTTTTTTGATATCTACGCTCTTCAATCATCTAATCTCTCTTCTTTTTCTGCTTCACTGTACATTATTTCTTAAATATCATTATTAGAATTGTAATATAAGTTGTGGATTATACATTTCTCTCAAGTTAGGCTCTTAGAACTTTTATTTCTATTTTGCAGCAGCTCATAGATGAGAATCAGATCTCAAACAGGAGATCTCACCTGAGTCCACGTGCACAGTGTACTCCGTGACACAAGAGACGGCACTGTAATGGACATCCCCATAAAATGTGAACAAGTGCTATTGAGCTCCTGCTCAGTACTTGATGAACCCTTATCTCATGGGTCTATATTCCTGTCAAACATGATTTCTTTGCTCCTTTCATCCATTTCCACATTATATTTATTGATAGACAGGATAGAGAAGTCTTTCATATAGGTATGAAAGCTTCCACTGGAGGTAAGAAACCTCTCCAGCTATCTTATCTTGCTGATAAGATAGTGTGGTGACTATTGGAAGTTGGATACATAGTTCGTGCATATGAACAGTCAAAGATCTTTGAGAATATTGCAGAATAAACAGATGAGACAATAAAACATAATTTTTTTCTAAAGATAAAATATAAAACATTTAAAAATGTGAAATCCTGTAAAGCAAACATAAACACATGCCTTATAATTTATAAACATTATAATACATAACTATTTTTATATTGATTCAAAATTCAGCAATAAAACCTTAAAAGGAATGTGATTATATGGTTAACAGTAAAGGAAATATATTTTTAAACATACAAAATTCTGGCCAAGTTGTTTAGTAACTGTATAATACATTTCATAATATATAACATTTACAAATCAAGTCACATTGTATCGTATGGAAACATTCTATTTTTCTACTCCGTTTTACTATCAACCTATAACTTACTAGAAAATAGTCAATCAATTCACATAAAACTGTGCTGAACCTGTCCCACTGGGAAAGGTCTAGAGGTCTAATTGAAAACCATGTGAGTAGGACTGCAGAGAAATAGAATTCCTATACATAAGCAGAGGGCAGATAAATTGGTGTCATACTTGCTCTTCTGTAGGGAAATTTAATCATATTTATCAAATTTAAAATGTGTGCTCCTATTGTCCTAGAATGTTCGCTCCTGGTATTTATTCCACAAATGTAATTACATGCATCCAAAATTAAATAATTATGTTTTAGGTCATTCATTGAAAGACTGTTAGTAATAGGAAAGGAATGGAAGCAATTCATATAAACATCAGAAGGAAAGAATATGTACATGGAATCTTTACTCATTTAAAACCAGGTCTGTGCTCTCTGAAGCAGATATGTTCTGGAAGTCATAACACTTGGATTGGCTGTAACATAAGTATATTACACTACATTGCTGAAAAGAGCTAATTCAGATCCTCTGTATCAATTACATCAACCATATGCAGCAATATGTTTGGAGAAAGGTGCATTAGATGAAAATACATTAAAGCCACAAATATTTTTTTTCTTCCTGTCAGTAGCTAATCTGTGCATTTAAGACAATGTTACATTGCTGGTGTGGGGAAAATACAGGGTCAAAGATGACCATTTACTTATTCCTCAAAAGGACAAGCTCTAGATACACATGGTTATACCTTTGGTTAAAATGACAGAAGGAACTTTACAGATGCAATTAACGTAGTGGACACTCATAAGGCACTTTGTCATACCATTTCAAGAATGGCCTAATCTAATTTACTATCTAAGAGATTATATACAGAATAGAATTCCTGATCAGAAGAGAGTAGGAAAGGATGCCAGACACGGCAGAAAAAAAAAAGTCACAAAGAAAGATCCTATACACCTCTTCCTGCCTGAGAGTTGGAAGTTACAAAATAGAATGCAGGACTCCTTCAAATCCTTAGAGAGCATGACAGGCAGCAAGCAACTGAACTCATGTATGAAGGAGTCCCAGTCTTGCAAGGTAAATGGACAGAATCATGGCTTGACAGTAGAGGTGCCATAACTCTATTTTAAAGTGAAAACAAACAAGTATGTCAAGATGTTTTATAAAGCCATGATTACATTTAAAGGTAAAATACTTTTTTTTTTGTTTAAGTCATTCAGGGGAAATATGTTGTGCATAGTGGTTCCTGAGTTAAAACTTGATACATACTTCTGGCACAAGAGTCTGGTAACAGAAATTCAAAAGCTAGGATTTCATACTAATGAAGACCTGGTGTATATTATCCATGTATATGTGTGTTTTCTTTCATCTACGTATAGAAATACAGTTTTTATCACTTACGTTGTTAGGTAGACCTAACCAGAACCTGCATTATTTATCAATGGCATCATTATAATTCTACCAATTGTAGTCATTATATCTGTAAAGTCCCTCTCCTCATTTAACTCAAAAATATCACCCTACAAGTCATACTTAAGATTAATTAGCACATGGACATATTTTTTATTTTTATTATTTTATTACTTTAAAAATACCAATCCAAATTCCCCACACCCCCTCCCACCTACCCCCTCCAATCTTAAGAGAGGGCAAGGCACCCTGCCCTGTGGAAAGTCTTAGACCCTCCCCACTACATCCAGATTGAGCAATGTATACATCCAAAGTGTATAGTATCCCCAAAGCCAGTACATGCAGTAGAGACAAATCCCAGTGCCATTGTCATTTGGCTCCTCAGTCTGCCCCAACTGTAAACTGAATTCAGAGGGACTAGTTTGATCCCATAATCTTTCATTTCCAGTCCTGTTGGAGTTGGTGAGCTCCCATTAGCTCAGACACATTGTCTCAGTGGGTGAACCCCTCATAGTCCTGACTTCCTTGTTCATATTCTCCCCCTTTCTGCTCTTCAACTGGACCTTGGGAGCTCATTCCAGTTCTCTGATGTGCTATTTTTTTCCTTAAACATATTGATCTATAACCTTGATGTACTTGATTAAGAAGGTCAAATTTACATCTAAAAAGTAGATATATAGTTAATAGTTTTATAAATGCATTCACACAAGGGTAGAGTGATACATCAATATAATGATAGATAGATGCTGATAAACAAATGTTACATCTAAGAAATTAAAAAGTCTCTGTCTAATAACTGAAAGGACAGACACCACTGTTTCCCCTTTCCATCATATGGATTATATCAGTAGCCTTGGCTTCTGAGAAGATCAACGTCATGACCACTAAGCCTTCTTCCTTCCCAGTCGCATTTGGTTCTTATGCTGCAAAACATAGGAAAGAATATATAAATATACTCTGCTCTCACATAAAGTTATAAGACACTGTGACTGTGAAAGTGGCTCACTGGTCCCTGGCCCCAAGTCAATGCTTAATAAAAGCTTGTACCAGCTTCTTCCAATCAGCACTGTAAATCTGACTTCCTCTGCACACAGGACTGTCATAATTTATGGCTACATTCCAAAGAGAAAACAGTCAATATACTGGGCAAGTCTTCCCATTCATTTCTCGTAAGGCATGCATGCAATTTATGACCCTTCTAACTTATCATCACTCTAAGAATGTATTGATTTATTTTTTTAAACTGCATAGCGGGCAGATGTGATTTGTGGTTCCAAGGGAAACTGATATTTAAACACTCCAATTCATTTCAGCTTTCATATTTGTAAGAGGTCAGTGATTCTCATTATCATACCCTACTTCCAGTAGGCATTCAGTTGAGACAGTCTGGAATTTTCAGCCATTGTGTTAAAGGAATAAATGAGCAACTTTCGATTTATCAAGGTTTCTAAAGCTTTTTCAATACGATATTCTCATTCCCTTGTTTCGGTGTCACACTAATTTAGATGATGTAGCAAAGAGTTTTGGAAAACATAATTGAAATTTTCAATCAACTGACCTGGCATGAGATGCAGAAGACAAAGCAGTAGACATTCAAAATTAACAGACTATACCCGTTATCACAGGTGTTGAAAACAGAGTGTTGGGGGGTTAGCCATGAAAATAGCTGTCTTTCAGAAGCTTAACCCAATCCCCAGCTACAGACAACTAAGCAGTAAAGACCATCAACCACGAAGAGCAAAATTTCATCAACAATAAGAGTGAGTTAAATTGAGTCATTTTGGCATCCATAAAGAAGAATATAGCTCTGTAGACATGCAGTTTTCTCTTCTATTTCTTGAATTTGACACATATCTCTTATTTGATTTTTTTCTACCAATATTCTTGGTTCATTTCTTTACTGATTACTTGGTTTGGCTTATACAATAAATTCAGGGATACAAAGCTAAATTTCCTGAACATTTTATTGACCTAGGAATAAAAATATATAACGAGTATCATATTTAAAACATATTTTATAATAGGTGCATGAGTACTTTCCCTGTATATATGTAAATTCATTGTATGTGTGCCTGGTGTCAGAAAAGGCAAAAGGGGGGGGCAGCAGATTCCCTGCAGATTGCAAGCCATCAGTGGGTGCTGTGAATCAAACTTAGGTTCTCTACAAAACTTCAAGTGCTCATAAATACAGTGTAAACTTTCTGTCCAATTATGGTTGCTATTACTGCCCTAGAAAAATGCTACTTGAATTTTCTATGTGCTCCCTGAATACTTTCAACTCTCTCTTAGTGTCTGGACTGGAGGACTAAGTGTTGGTGATGTGTAATATGTTAGTTCTTGACTTGCTTGGGTGTAGGAGTTAGCAGCAGTGTCTAGAGCAAATGGGTAAAAACGAGCAGCTGGCAGCTGCTGACTCTAATTTGGGCAAGTGCTAAGAGCACTTGCCAAATTTGAAAACCATCTGCCTGAGAGCTGTATGTACTCCCCTCATTAGAAGTGTTGGGCTACCCAAAAGTTCATCCTCTGAGGAGAGCAAATTACTTTTTTGGGAAACAAGGAACTGTGAAATTTCCTGAGCTCCTAACTTTGTCCTTCTGGTTAACTTATCTCAACTGTCACCTGAACTTGCAAACTTTGGTTTCGGCTCTTTTATAATTTTCTAATGTGCTTCATTATTATACCCTTTAATATCTTTGCAAATGAAGAGTCCCAGGAAGCTTAGGCAATATAGGGTTTTATTTCTTAGGAGTTGGTTTATATTTATAAAAATATACAAAGCAGGTAAATTTTATCTATAAATTTATTTACTACCAACAACAAAGAATATCTATAGATCTTATATATCATTGTGAGTTAAGTATTATTTTTAACGGGTTGTTTTTAATTTTAATTATGTGTCTGTGCTTGTGATGGTGGGGAGGTTGCATACACATGCAGTGCCTGCAAAAACCAGAAGAGGTCACGAAATCACCTATAGCTGGAGTTATAGGTGGCTATGAGCAGTTTGACCTGACATGGGTGCTGAAAACCAAACTCCATTCTTCCGCAAAAACAGCATTTACTTTTAACTGTTGAATCATCTCTCTTAATTGTTCAATATAGTTAAAGATATCTGGGGGAGATTTGTTTTATATGTACTTAAATTTTCAGTATAAAATTAAAATGATATCTCAGGAGGGAACTCCCTAGGTATCTCACCCTTTCCTAATCTCTTAAAGCCATTAGATCAGTCAGTGGCTCAGTAAATAAAGGTGATTACTATGCAATCCTGGCAATCGAAGATTGATCCTTAGAGTTATGGAAACGTGGATGGAAACAGCTCCAAAAGTTAGTCTTAGGACTTCTATGCACTTGCAGAGAGAGTGGGGGAGGAGAGAGAGAGAGAGAGAGAGAGAGAGAGAGAGAGAGAGAGAGAGAGAGAGAGAGAGAGAGAGAGGAAAGATGAAAAAGAGAGAGGGAGATAAAGAGATAGAGAGATAGACCTAATTGGGAGAGGATTCTAAATCAAAATCTGAATGAGTCTGTAAAATCAGTACTTCAGATTTTGATTTAGAATCCTCTCCCAATTAGGTCTATCTCTCAGAAATCTTTAATAAAAAAAAACAGTACTTTTATATATGTCAGCTAGAATGGGTTAATATTTATTTATTTATTTTTATTTATTTATTTTTGTGGTTTTCGAGACAGGGTTTCTCTGTGGTTTTGGAGCCTGTCTTGGAACTAGCTCTTATAGACCAGGCTGGTCTCGAACTCACAGAGATCCTCCTGCCTCTGCCTCCCAAGTGCTGGGATTAAAGGCGTGTGCCACCACCGCCCGGCAGAATGGGTTAATTTTTAATTTTCTTTCCCAAGATTAATAATTTGGGCAAGTGTGGAGAATTGGATAATCCTGACAAAGACAGGAAAGCTGATTATTTCCCACTACAGGAACCCCTTCCCCACCTTAAGAGATTTGAAAGTCCCACTGAACAGTTCCCTGGAGAGAGGGGAGCTTACCATCATGACAACATATAAACTACCTGCCAAAAGCAACAATCCCTAAATAACATTGCAGTGAGGGTTCAGACTGCAACACACCAATTTTAAGAGAGCAAAATACAACCCACAGCATTAGTTACCACTTCTACAGCAATGATGACTTTCAGCTAGTAGTTATCATATATTGACTCCTTTAATCATCATTATTGCCCACTTTCCATTATTTTACAAGGCAGAAAAAGAGACTTGGTGATTCCTTTGTATAAACTGCACAGCTAAGAAATAAGGGACTCAAGAAGTGAAACAAGGCTGCCTCAGCAGCATCCTCAAACCCTTATTTCTATAACCCCAAACCCTTATTTCTATAAGTTAATTCAATATCAGTACATCTGGCAAACTTTTGAGATCAACACTTCCATTGATATTGCACCATTGTAAATAGAAATACAAAGACCTTCACAGACTTAGAAGAGAAATCAATGGAAAACTTGATAGACAAACAGAACTTCTGTAGTCATCTGATGCCTTAATTTAAGGAAAAAAGTACAAAAGTAACTCAAATGGCCATTGTTAACCTCTGGAGTGCCAGTGGCCAATAATCCTGCTTTACTGTCTTTGTGTTTCAAAGTTTATCAGGAAACAGAATTTGGCAATTGGAGAAAAGAACCTATTACTCCTTCCAAAACTCATGTGTCTGGCTAGGATTTAGAGGATGTCCTCTGTCTTTCTAGCATCCCTCAGTGTATAGAATTATGGTTATAGGGAATCAGACTGCCCAGAAATATGCCTCAACACGCTGCATACATTGTCAATGAGCTATGGTTACTTTAACCCAATTGAACATCTCTAGCAATTCATTAAGTGTCAAACACTGAACTAGAGTAGCCAGTGGTTAGATTCCTTCCTTTGTTAGCCAATCCTCTTCAATTTCACAATCACCTTTACTGTAGTTAAATGGAGGAGGAGCATATCTGAGCTTTGAAAGAAGATAATGTGACTTTTTTTATTAAATTTTCTCCAAAAGAAGGCCTACAGAAATCATCCTTCCATTTCATTATCCTTTGAATTGTATAAAATATTCCAGCATCCTCTTCCCAGTGTCACCTGAGGGAGAAATTCCCGTCACTTCTTATGACATCCATAGCTGTGCTCTCTCTCATCACCAGTCATTCATCTCAAGCTATTAAATGTTGGCGCCAATAATATTAACAGCCAAAGGTTAAGGCTTTTAATTTCTTGCCTATTAAGGGATGCTTCGGTATTTAAAGCTATAATAATGGGACTTCAGAAAAGTAGCGCCAGCGGGGATCTTAGAAATTATCTAGTTCAATATCATATTTTACAAATGAGGACACAGAGGTCCCAGAGGGGACGCCTGACAGTGATGACTCGTGACACACAGGCTCTGCGACTCAGAATGCCATGTTCACCATTTCTGTTTCCCTCCATATTTTCTCTGTTGCTCCTGCAATTCTTCTCTCTCCTACGAACATTCTCTTCACACACTTGACATTCCTGGCACGTAACTCTGAGTTCTTTGCTAATTCCTTGTTAAATAAGGAACTATTCCTAGGTGAACAGCCATGCACCAAGTTGTTCTCTGAACTCCACATGCACAATATGGAGAAAACCCACGACAGCAATCCATAGATGAAATTTTAAATATTCAAAAATAATAAAACCCATGCACAGACATCAAAACTTTATGATTTCCTAAACACTCCAAAGTGTTTCATTATATTTATAATTAAAGATAATATACGTTATTGGTCTTTTTCAGGGAGGAGGGCCTTACTCTCCTCGGGTTCCTCCAGCCATCTAATGATCTCATGTGGCTGAAACAAAAATAAAGTTTTCATTTCTTTTCAAAACAAATATTCACATATAAACCACAGGAATGAAGATTTATGCACTTCTCTCTACTTCTTTCTTTCTTTGTTGATGATTGTGCATTTCATTTTTTATCCTTAATATGTGTGCCTTTGTGCATGTGTCCTCCATGTCCCATAGCATGCAAGTGGAGGACAGAGAACAGCTTACAGAATTGGTGCTCTCTTCCACCTTGTGAATTCTGGGGGTTGAACTTGGGTCATCAGTCCTGATGGTCCTTATCCACAGAGCCATCTCATTGGGCTTTCATAGACATTTTTAGAACAAAGCATTCTGAAATTGGATTCTTCACCCTCAGATTTCCCAGACCTGTGCTAAGTTGAAGAACATTGAGAGTAAACTCAGCAGTTAGGGAATCGATCCCTTTATAATAATGCAACATTTACAAAGAATCAGGATAAATTCCATTCAACGCACTAAGTAAAGCTCTCTGATCTAGAGCAGCAAAGTCACTTTATTTCACTGCTATGATTCCTACAAATTTGGGTAAAGACTATCTAGTGCAGTTCTCAGCTGCATGGCATCAAAAAGATGGATGGCAGAATTTAAA
Organism: Alexandromys fortis; assembly: GCF_014885135.2. Classification (NCBI taxonomy): domain Eukaryota; kingdom Metazoa; phylum Chordata; class Mammalia; order Rodentia; family Cricetidae; genus Alexandromys; species Alexandromys fortis. Next base: position 4,845,965 of record NW_026068011.1, on the reverse strand, counting down.
AAAAATCAACAAAGAAGGAAACAGAGCCCTAGTAAAAATACTCAATACCCTATTTTTAGTTATAGTGGCAGATATTGTATAAGATAGCATGGGATGTACTGTTGTTCTGTTTGTTTGTTTTATCTTCTCTTTTGGCTCTTACATTTTGGCAGTCCACTACCGATGTCCCAAATAAATGACACATGAAAACTCCACCTGGCATGTTTCTAGCCAGTTTTTCTTAGCTTATATTATCCTGTCTACCTTTTCTCTCTGGGCTTTTAGCTTTTTCTATTCCCCTATGTCTTTTCTTTCCTTCTTATTCCATGTCTGACTGTGTGGCTTGATCTCGGCACTCACCTCTTCCCCTTTTTCTTACTTCTTGATCTTCTCTTCCTAAATTTCTCCCATTTATTCTCTCTGCCTGCCAGCCCAACCTATCCTTTCCCTGCCTCACTAACTGCCATTAGCTCTTTATTTGACCATAAGGTATCTTAAACAGCCTAACACAATTTCACAGAGTTAAACAAATGCAACATAAAAGAATGCAACACATCCTTGCATCATTCAAATGTCCACAGCATAAACAAATGAAGACATCTTAAAATAATAACCCACAATACTGCGTGTCCTTTTTAAAATTTATTTTCATTTAAAATATGTGTTTGTGTCTATGTGGTTACATATGGGTATGTGAATTTCAATATTGTGCCCACAGAGGCCAGAAGTTGGTATCACATCTTTTGGAACTAGAGTTGCATGTAGCTCTGAGCCACTCAAAGTGGATGCTAACAACCAAACTTGAGTTCTCTGGAAGAGAAATATGTATTTCTTATTACTAAGTCACCTCTCCAGCCCACATCTTGTTTTTCAACCAAAAGAATCCTACATACACCAAAAAAAAAAAAATCCTGTCCACATCTCTTCTCTTACAGGACTCAGCAAAGATTTCTCTCCTGGTAATATGGCAGAAGGCATTCTTTGGAGTAACTATCTGATGGAAAACAACTAAGAGAATGCCAGATGTCCACCTAAAAACATCTTCCTAAAATATCAGACTGATGACAAAATGATATGAAAATATTATGGCAAAAATCTACATGAAATCTGGAACCCAAGAATAAAAGTCCCTTTATCCTAAGGAGACAACAAAGTTGATAAAACAATACCAGAGTCTGAATACTTCTTTGAAAACTGCTGAACTCAGGAAGGCAGAATATATAATCTAAATCCCAGACCAAACTGAATACAGATTGACAGGAGACTTTCACCACTTTAAACATCAACTCCATAACATTATCCATAAAGGTAACAGAGACCCAGAAGTGGATCTCTACTCTCTGTCTCCAAGGACTTACAGGGAGAGTGTCTTATATTTGCATCGTATAAGAATTGAGAGTCTCTGAGATATTGGGAACATCACTGGCACTCATCTTAATCTGCAGCTCCATTTTCCACAAACAAAATTCCTTACAGAACTTTAAAGGACAGTTTCAGCTTCATAGGGAAACACAAAGAACCCAGGATACCAAAAACAATCCTGAATAATAAAATAACTGTTGCCAGTATCATTGTTGTACTACAGAACTATAGAAAACAACAACAAAAAAGCAAACAATGAAAGAAACAACAACAAAAGCCCAGTAAGGTATTGGCATAAAACAGACACACCTATCCATGGAGCTAAACTGAAGTCCCAGGAATAAGCCCACATAGCTATGAACACCTGATTTTTGAAGAAGAATCTAAAAGTATGTACTTGCAAAATAAAAGTATCTTCAACAAATGGTAAAGATAAAACTAGATGGCTGCATGTGGAAGAATGCAAATAGATCCACAGTTATCACTCTGTACAAAATTCAACTCTAAATGGATCAAAGTCCTCATCATAAGACCAGATAGAATGAATCTGATGGATGGAAAGTCATTGATACAGGAAAAGACTTTCTGAACAGAAAACTAATAACTTAAATACTAAGAACCACAGGGAATTAAAAGCTTCTTTATGGCAAAGGATACCATCATTTGGACAAAGTGGCAGGATGGAAAATGGGAAATAATTTTTAGCAACCACACAACTAGTATGGAAATGAATGTTGTGATTCCTTAAGAAGATGAAAGTGATCTACCTCAACATCCAGCTCTACTTCTCTTAGGTATATAACTGAAGGATCCTTCATCCTACCATAAAGACTTATTCAATTCATTTCAGAAATTAGAAATAACCAAAACCAAGTATCTGTAAATGGATAAATAACTAAAGAAAATGAGGTACATTTATACAATGGAGTATTACATACCTATTGCAAAAACAAATTATAAAATGTATGGGTAAATTGATGGAGCTAGAAAAAAATAACCCTGGATGAGATAACCCTGATCCTAAAAGCCAAACATGTATGTTAGCTATTAAATATACAATAAGCATACTACAGTTCGTATAACCACAGAGGCAAGGTATAAAGTAAGAAATCTGAGAGAGGATTGGATTACACCTAGGAAGGGGAAATAGAATAAAGAGTTATGGATGGATGTGGATTGACTGGAATGGAAGGGTTAAATAATGGGGGTGGGTAGGAAGCATGCAGAGTACCTTCTAATACCGTGAACATGTCTGTAAGGCTGAAGGCTCTAGATAGATACCTACTTACCAGCCCAATGTCTCCATGTTCCATGAATTGTATAGGTTTTATCTACAGAAATATGGCATTATGGTATTACTGTCACTTTGTGGGTTGCAACCAATAGCCTTGGAAATAATTTAGACTGCTCAGGGTTCCCATGGGGCCCTTTTGGCCAACAAGTAATTTATATGTAACCCATTTCCAGTACTGGAAGCTTGGTTTGGTGATGAGAGGTGTCCACGTGTGGCTCCATCTCCATCATTATTTGGTAATTACAATTAGATCACCTTAATATATTAATATATTTTAGGAAGCTTCTACTATATTAAGTTTTCATAAGACTCCTCAAATAACTCTTAGTTTTAGCTGTCCCTGCCTATATGGCTCCTGAACTCCACTCTTCCTACCCCCACTGTTTGATTTCACCAAATCTCAGACTGCACTGGGCTGTCTCCCTCTGCCTTATATTACTATCTTCACCCAGCTATATTACTCCTATATCCACCTCCCTCATGCTGGGATTAAAGGTGTGGGATCCCAAGTGCTGGGATCACCTTTTATATTTTAGACAAATTCAATCTTCTGTAGACCAGCATGGCTTTGAACTAACAACAGAGATTCCTTTGCTTTCTGTCTTCTGTGTCCTGGGATTAAAGGTGTGTCACACCACTCCCTGGCCGCTAGTGGCTTAGCTCTGTACTCTGATCTTCAGGCAAGCTTTATTTGTTAAAACAAAACCTCACTACAGATTTGTTTGCTTTTATATTATCAAATTTTATTTTATTATTATTTTAGATGGCTGCTTGTATCCTAATAAAAAAGAAAAAATGAGTGGGGAATATCTGGGAGAAGTTGTGGAAGAAAAAACATAATCAAAAGTTACTTTATGAAAAATCTATTCTCCACAAAATTATGTTGTATATATTTTAACCATTTATAATCTATAAATTAATAGCTCAATAATTCATAAAATTAAATTCAACAATAAGGGAATGGACTAAACAAAAAGATCTCTGAAGAATGTGGTTTCTGATCTGGTCATGAAGTTCAAACCACAGTTAGCAAACACAGTTGCTAAAGTGTTTTTGGTGAGAAATGGCTGTGGCCAGCCCAATAGGATCTCTGATAGAAAGACTCTTTTTAAAGCACTGTCCATCCCTGGTGACACACTGGGGGTGAGGAAGAATGTTGGGAAAGTTGGGGAAGACATACAGGGACTTCGTAGTCTTCAGCATGACATGGAGCTCTGGAGTACTTTAGGAAGACCTCCCTAGAGCACAGAGAACATGATTTGAATGGTGAGGGTGTTGCATTTGACCTGAGATTTAATTCCTAAGAGATCTCTTAGCCCTTCTGTGTTCTTGGAAAAGGCTAAGCCCAAGAGTAACTCTTCCCTCAAATGCTTGGTAACATGCAGGGTTCTCTCTGTACTAACTATATTTTCCTTTCTGTTGCTGTGATAAAACACTCTGACAAAAAAACAATTTAGGGAAGACAAGGATTTATTTGGCTTACACCTTCAGGTTACAGTACATCATTGAAGGAAATCAGGGCAGGAACTCAAGCAGGAACCTGAAGACAGGACTACATGCTCTTCTATGAAACATTACCTCTAATCAGAGAAAGCCAAGGAATTCCAGGAGAAACTGAGGAGGAATGCTGTCTGATGGATTGCTTGTAGCCTTATGCTCAACTAGATTTCTATTTATTTATTTATTTATTTATTTATTTATTTATTTATTTAT
>NW_026068011.1:4836669-4841405 GCF_014885135.2 Alexandromys fortis | reverse complement strand
GGTCTCAGTAGTCCTCATTGTCTGCTATGTTCAGCGAGACCGGTTTTAATCCAGGCTTTTTCAGACCCAGGCCAGCTGGCCTTGGTGAGTTCCCGATAGAACATCCCCATTGTCTCAGTGTGTGGGTACACCCCTCGCGGTCCTGAGTTCCTTGCTTGTGCTCTCTCTCCTTCTGCTCCTGATTTGGACCTTGAGATTTCAGTCTGGTGCTCCAATGTGGGTCTCTGTCTCTGTCTCCTTTCATCGCCGTATAACCCCAGCAGCACAGACAGTAAGGGCCCCATTGAATAAATGGGACCTACTGAGACTGAGAAGCTTCTGTAAAGCAAAGGACACTGTTGCTAAGACAGAAAGGCAACCCACTGGGTGGGAGAAGATCTTCACCAACCCCGCAACTGACAAAGGTCTGATCTCCAAACTATATAAAGAACTCAAGAAACTAGACCGTAAAAGGCTAATCAACCCAATTATACAATGGGGCACTGAGCTGTACAGAGATCTCTCAACAGAAGAAGTTCAAATGGCCAAAAGACACCTAAGGTCATGCTCAACTAGATTTCTTAAGTAGCCCATGGTGACATGCCTAAGAATGATACCACCCACAGTGGGCTGGGCTCTCCTACGTTAATTAACAGTCAAGACGACCTCCACAGACATGTTCATGGACCAATCAAATCTGGACAATCCCTCAATTGAGGCTTTCTTCTCAGGTGATTTTGGGTTATGTCAAGTTGACAGTCAGTCCAAGTAAAATAGTCTTTATCTTTACCAACCTGTGGTGGGAATCACACCCTTGTCTGTCTACATCCATAAGCCCCCAGATTTATTTTATTTCCTTTTTACAACATAAGTGACCACTTCATTTCTCCCATGGTGAAAGACTGAATAAATGCATCTCCTGAAATATATTATATACTTTCTTTCATGAGTAGTAACTAGCAAAATTCTGTAAATGATATATAGACTTTTAAGACATATATCAAGTTCCTTAAACAATGGGTTCATGGTTGAGAAGAAAACACTTCTCATACAGATGGAAAGGATAGGTTTTGCTAGAAGTAAGTAAATTCAATCATCAGAACAATTCTTTTAGAACATTTCCAGTTAAATCCATATATTTGTTAGTGTGAAACACATCTTATTGGGAAAACAAGAGGATACAGTTTAAGAAAGAATATTGAAATGCATGTGCACTTGGGATCAGGCCAGCTTTAAAATATCTGTCTCTGTGGCTAACCTGCTGAGGGATTTGGAGTGGGCTAATACAATTGTTCTTCCCAGGAGAACTTTGTATTCCTTCAGCTGAATCCTGGCTGTGTTTCAAGTCACATATCTTCTCCCAGGCCTTTTTCAAGTCACTGAGTGTTTGGTTCCAATCCAGGGATCTCTCTTCATTTTTTTCCCTCCCGGCAGATCAGAGAATAAGCTGTCACAGTCTGCCTCTAAAATCATGGCTTTGTTAATAAACTATGTGGAATCTAATTTGTGAATCCATGATGTGGAAAATGGGTTGATCAGGAAAGTGTGACATTGTGTTAGTCACTTGTTTCTTCATTTGATAGATCCTTGTAGATCATAGATATTTGTTAGGAGTTTTTCCTGGAAGCATTTATCAGTATTACTACAGTGGACATGAGAAAGATCTCTGAGATGCACAGCAGCAAATCTAGGAAATGTAGACTAATAATAAATATTCTGAAATCATTCTAACATGTAAAATGATGTTGACATGGGAAAATCCATGTTGTCTGCATTACAGCCCACCCTTTGCATTATCAGATTCCAACGTTTTACTCTTTCTAAACAGTCTTTTGACTTTTCAAGTTAATAGATCTGAATGTTCTGTCTAGTCCAGTAAAATATTGATTGACTTTCCCCACCTCATGGAGAAATCAAACTTGCCTCAATGTTTAGCCAGTTCTTTTACTCTGTACCTGCTTGCTATTTTGATTGTCTTTATTTTTAACAACTTTATTTGGATGTATTTTACATACGAGGACAATCCAACCCCCTTAATTTATGTTCCTCAATACACATATGGTTGTGCAATTATCTCCAAGCCACAATACAGTTTCAGAATATTTTTCAACCCAGGACCCAATAGTTCCCCAGACTCCCCATGCCATTCATTCCTCCTTCACCAAAGGCAACCATTTATTTTCTTACATTTCTGTAGATATGTCAATTCCGGATGCTTTGCTTGAACAACTACAAAATATATGGTTCTGTGACAGGCTACATTTCTTTTTCTTTTTAAAAGATGTCCTTCTTCCTTAGGCACAAGCACATATGTAGCATATATGAACACACACACATACACACAAATAAAATAGTAAATAAAAAATTGAGCATTCTTAAACAGGTAAAAACATAACTCTTACTTTTGCAACTGGGAACATGTAGGTTACAACTGACTCCTGGAGTAAGAGAACCAGGAAGCTATTATAACCAATTTAAAATAAAGGTCTTTGTAGCATCCATTTCTATTTCTCTTTCCAAAGTCCAGGCATTAAATTTCTGCAGGATGAGCAAATCTACTCACTTCTTTAGCTCAAACATGTACCAGATATGTTTAGTGCAAAAGGGATAAAGAATCATTAGTTAGTTGATACCTCATAATAAGAAAACCCCTAAACTCTTGCCAGCATTGGGCACTTTAAAAGATATTTCAACTTTATATTGTTTGTGGCTTCATCATTTTACAGATCAAAACTTTAAAACTCACAGAACATGAGGCTTAAGGCCAGAGTTAATACTACTCAGGTCTCAGTCAAGCCCATGAGCTCTGAGGAGTCAGTTGTTTGTTGAGCCTCAGACCTCCTTCACAGGCCCAATGGCAGGAAGTGCAGGGACCTGAGCAATTGGGTGCAAAAGCTAGAGTGTACCTCATCAGCCAGGTGCTGGACTCTCCTGCACTTTCAGCAATCTCTGAGTCAGTCATCGTGGGCAGGGGGGAGCAGGGGAAAGAACTTTTTGTAAGCTCAAAAATCCTCAGAGGGACACAGTAAGACTGAGTCAGAAGATTCTTGGCATTGCAAAATGTGCTGTTGATAATTTATCTTTTCATTTGAGCAGAGAACATGACATTGGGTGCAGACCCTGCACTGCACAAGAATCTGAGGTCATCCAGATGCCCTCAGTGTCTGAGCAGTAATGAGCAAGTTAGTCCCCTCAATCCTCTCAAAAGCTTCATTGGTCCCAAGAAGTAAGCAAATTGCCGGGATTTTCTCAAAGCTACTTCAGCTTTTGCCCAAGTTCAAACACTGCCCATTTTTCTGGCCTCTTCTCTGAGTCACAGTCCTTCCCGATCTTGGACAAAGATTGAGCATGAAGCAAATTCCAAAGGATAAGCTTAGTTTTATGTAGTTTCACTGCCTACATACAAACATTAGCAAAATGAAGAGCCCTTTCTTGCATTTTGCATGTAGGTAAATATAAAGTTTTTATTTTTTTAATTGAAGATTTCGTATAAGAATAAAATGTGCTTTGATCGTCATATTCAGCCCTACCCTTTACTCTTCAACTCCTCACAACCCCCCTCATGTTTCCCTCCCAACTTCATGCACCAGGGCACAGCCCTACACATCTGTACATCCTGGCAATACTAATTAGACTCAGTGAGTTAGAATTATGTGTGTACTATTTTAGTTTATTTTTATAACATGAAAATTTTACCATGAACATTTTCACATATACTGAGAAAGTACCACTTTTAGCAACTAGTCAATATTCTATTGTACATTGACTCCACTTTTCAGATGATCAACATTTTATCACTGGACATTAATTTTTCTCTTTTATCTAATGTTATAAATATTGAGAAGAAATAGTATTTCCTAAAACCCTCACAAAATTTAAACATCCAACAAAACCCAAGTATAAATTTAATAAGAAAAAAAATGTATGTTTAGGAAAGAGATTTGCTTTCACCCTGTCCAAGAGATTATCCACTACTCAGGTGTGACCACTGAGCTCTCTTTTGACTGCTGATTCAGATACAGAATGACAATTGTCACTATTCTGAATGCTAATCAATTTAATAACTACAAGTGGTATGTAGATCCTGAGGACACAGCACTTGCTGGCTAAAGGATCTGCTTGCGTGTGAATATCCCCATCTTGTGGCCTCTCAAAATATTGCCTCTAAGCAAAGTGTTTAAAGCTACTGATTAGCATAGCTTTTTTTTTTTTTTTTGGTCCATATTGCCTCACGCTGTGCATGATGACTGTAGTTTGTAGAAAGTATCTGTTCATTTGAAGATGAATATTGCTGAAGCATAGCCATTGCTCGTGTGTAAATGGGACCGCCATAGGTAGGCAATGTACATGAGTGTGTCGCCTTTGCTGTGTGAGGTAGTATAAACATTTTGGTGACTCTTCATTAAACTGATACGTAAAATTAGGGTTTTCTTCCTTGGTCCCAGAATTCAAAATACCTCTGTTTTAATTCTTAAAAATATATTTTTAAAACTCTCATCTCCCTAGGTTTTTCTGAGTCCACAAATACATATGTTGACCTGCCTCTTCTACAAAACCATTTAGTGACCTCACTAAGTTGTACTAGTTTATCTACACCGTTGATTCAGCTCTTGTAAATCCTTCCTTCAGTAGTCTCACACAATTCTGAAAAGCATCTTAAGAAATAATTCATACACAAGCACATATACACACATATCCATGCACAAATACATACATGCGTGCTCAAAAATATACCTACAGAGAAACCCTGTCTTGAA
>NW_026068011.1:4804096-4836663 GCF_014885135.2 Alexandromys fortis | reverse complement strand
TATATACAGAATGCTCTGGTCTGCTGTATTGCAGGGTCAAATCATCAGTAACACCTCTCAGAGCAGTGAAGGGCAAAGGTGAATGTGGGACAAAGTGAGGGTGACCTCATCCAATTCTCCCTAGATCCTTGACATCCTGCTTACAGAGAAGACAGAGAGCCTAAAAATTATCTAGAAAAATTAAAAACAAGATTTGCTTAGAGCATTTATATCATTTTCAAATATATCTCCTTTGTCTTTTATCATTCTTCCCTCCCTTTTTCCTTTAAATATCTCTGTTGTCCTTCTCCACCTTCTTCTAACCCTTCTTCTCTCTGCCTCTTTCTCTTTCCAGCTATGGATTATATTTAGATACTTGATATGTTCACTCCCTAACTTCTAAAGTGGTGGTATTAGGAGGTAGACTCTTCTGAGGGTGATTGGGTGATAAGGACTGAGCCTTGCGAATGACATCAGTGCCTCCTCAGCAGAAACCTCAGCATTGTCATTGTATTTTTCTGCAATGTAATGACACAATGAGTAGATGTCAGTCTACATTAGGAAAGATGGCATCATCAGAGTCTGAGCATCTGGCGCCCTGATCTCAGACTTCCTGCCTCCAAAAGTGTTTTTAAAAAGTATGAATAACCACTGTTTATAAACCACCCAGTCTATTGTACTTTGTCAAAGCATCATGAAAATACCGACTCAATGTGTTTTCCATGATCTGTTTCTGGATTCTCTCAGGATATACATTGTAAAATGTTTGTTTTCAAACTGAAGATGCAACAGAATGAATACTATGTACCTTCAATTCCACTCAATATTTGTTGAGCTTGGGAAATTCTCTCTTTCTCCCTCCCACCTTCACCTCTCTCCTCCCTTTCCTCCCTCATTGTTCATTTCCCCCTTTCTTCCCCTCTCCTGTACTTACTAAAAGTACTTTAAATGATCACGGAGCACATCAAGGATAGACCTTTGTCCACATATCCATTGATTATTTCTATGTGTTTTGCTCTCAAACCTTCAACTTGTCAGTTTTTGACATCCAGACTTGCGAGTGCAACATTGTCAGCTGGTAAGAGAGCTAAACAGACAGTTGGTGGCACTGCTTCTCAACAGAAATCCCTGATGCATTAGGAAAGGGATACTTCTCTCTTTATTCTGAAAAAAAAAGTATAAACCCCAAGGACATGAGAACTGTTGTAGAAGTTGATGTCTGAACCCCCAAAATAGAGCCTAGTAGAGTGGGTCTTAGAAGTTGCAAGTTTAATTAATATTCCAAATAGCTCTACTTTGTGATTTCTTATATTACAGGGTGTCATTTAAAAGGGAAGACAGAATAGCAGGGCTTTGAACTTGAGCATAGCTTTGGATAAAAATTTCTTTCATACTCATCTCTCTGTTCTGAGAGACTTCTGGAGGCTCTTGGCAGTAACTGTACTTCTGCCAGCTCCCCTTTGAATCCCTAATTGTTGTGGAGATTGTTAGTCTGTTGGAGAATTTATTGTTATCTGTGTTAACTTTCAGAACAGTCTAGAATGTATTATTAATCTCTTTTTTCATTCAAGAGGTATATCAAAATGATTCAATAATTCAAGCAAACCAATAACTGGCAGAAAGATAGGGAGAGAGAAAGCTAAGGAGGTAGATAATCAAGTAGATACGGAGAAGCTAGATGGTAGAAAACTAAGAAATGGATGTGTTTATTGGCTTTTTTTCAAGTCTTACCTACTGATAAATGAGGAGAGGACTTAACATAAATAACCCAACACCTGCATCCTGGGCTTTATAGTTAGTTCTTCATTCTGCTTGTTACATCAATACATCTATGCATTCTTGTATTAGAGATTAATCCATATTACATTTTGATAGAGTTCCGTGTGAATTGGATATATTTATGCAAATACTTCAGTATACATTCAGTAACTGGAGTGCAAGGTTCATTTATGGTTTTAATGTAAACTATATGCTGTAGGACACTCTGTCTACCAGTTCTCAGCAAGCTAACTTACAAATATATATGTAATTGAATAATCCAATCCTTTGTCAAGATGTAGACCATAAAAAAATCAATAAAAGGGAAAACAAAACAATTTAGAACCGTTCCTTCACCCACAAAATTCACTCATACCACCTCCCAGGCAATCCCATTATTATAATCATTCCCAATTAAAATTAAACCCCCCATCCTAACATGGAGCTCCACCTTGTAAACCACCATTTTCCTATGTGACAACTCTGTCTCCTCTCTATCCAGAAACAGCTATTTTTCTACCATCTAGCACTGATGAATGCTCTAACAGACTGATAATCTCTACAACAATTAGGACTTTAAAGGGGAGTTAATAGGACAGTTACTGCCATGTGCCATGAGATATCTTGAGAGATACGTCTGAAAGAAAATTTTATCCCAAATCCATGCTCAAATTCAAAGGCCTGTCACTCTGCCTTCTCTTCTAAATGATACTCCTGTATTATAAAGAAATCCAAACAGGAGCTATCAGCTGTCTTTATCTCTTATTCCCTGCCCTCTGTCCCTCTGGAACAAATTTTTAAAAAGCCATATACTTAGAACTTGGTCTTGAGGTCCTGAGCTGATATTTTTACTTTCAGTAGATATAACATACAAAATTTATGTGGCTAAAGCCTCACTTGAGGTATCATGAAATTTGACTGAAAATGGTCATTTCCAAGGCCCAACTGCCAGGGATATCTTTTATGGGAAGCTTGGAAAATTAGTGTTGTTTGAGTTATAGAATAAAGTAAAACCATGAGATTTGCTTCCACTGGGAAAACAGCTAGAATGAGATTCTAACTTTGGACAAATAAGATACAGGAAGACGAGAGGGAAATTTTCCCAGAGAATCATGTGTGGACATTAGCAACACTCGATAAGGCACTGACAGTTGTAACAGCACTGTGGACTCTGGGCCAAGATTCATTTAGCTAGCTGATTCTCTTGCTACATCTTTACAGTTAACTTTTTTTCTCAGTTTTAAACTTGTAATAGAAAATTCAAGTCAGTGTCTTGATCTCTGATTAGATGACAAAGCCTGACTCCACATAGGAAATGAACAGTTTCCAAACTTCAAGGCTTTAATTAGGGCTCAGAAGCAGCATGGGCAGTTCTCTTGGCACAGTTTAATATAACTCAAAAGAGTGAAATCACTTTACTTTTCTTTAACAGTGAGTGTTATTAATGACTACCCCAGTTTTCTCCTTACTTTTCTTGGAAGTATGTATGTGGTGTACATGAGAAAAAATATCCAAAGCAAACGAGGCATGTGTAAATTTATGGACTATCTTAATCTGGAGTCACATGAGAAAGTAGTCTCAATTGAGGAATTGCCCAGCTCAGTTAAGTGAGTGGGTTTGTCTGAAGGGGATTATCTTGACTGTTAATATAGGAGTGTCCAGCCAGTGAGGTCCTAGTCTATATTAGAAAGTTGGCTAAGCATGAGCCTCTGACTAAGTCAGATATTAGTATTCCCATGTGATTTCTGCTTAAGGTTTCTCCTTGGCTTTCTCCAAATATGGACAGTGACCTGGCAGTGTGACCCATAACTTTACTTTTGATAATGGTATTTGTCACACCAAATAATGAAATAGTTCTTAAAGAAATTAGACTCAGTAACTTGCAGTTTTTTCATCTCCTAGTCTGAGGTAATAGCAGAACCAAACACAGAATTTACAAGGCTTACAAAGCACAATGAGCACATAAAGTCATCTTGGTCTATGCCATAAAGTTATGAAAGAATTCGCAGTATGGGAAAACTTATAACAAAAAATAAATTCACGATTCTGGATGGTGAGAAGCTAAAATCCTTGAGCTCCTTCATCTGATGGTAGACAGGAGGAAAACACTAATAAAATGTCTAGACAGTAAGTGAAGGCTAACTTCACAACTTCACAGAGACAAGTTCTTGCAGTAGATAAACCATGGTTGTTAGACCAAGAATTCACACACACACACACAACCACACACATACACTCTTACAGACGCAATCATCTATCCATTGTTCCAGGCACCCCCTAAATGGTCCGTTTCATTAATCCTCGACATGAATCTTGGTAGAAACAAGTCATACTCAAATTATTACAGGTGCTTAACATATTTGCTACCTAAACTACCATTGGGCATTCTTGGTACCTTCTTTTATCACACTCGAATGCATTAGCCAAAACTTCCCTGTATTATTTCTACATCATAAGAACTAAATACAGAGATAGAGAGATGGAGAGAGAAAGAGAAAAACAACACTGAGATCAGGTCCAAGAATTTGCTGACATGGGGGTATTATAGCTTTCACTATTGTTCAGTCAATACCACATGTATTTTTGCAGTTTATGCTTTTTTCCTTTTGTAAAAAAGCTTGTCAATTCTTTGCAACATTTTACCTTGGATAAAATGAGCAAGTCTGACTTATTCTAAGTCTGATAAAAGTTCAGACTTCATGCCTGAGAGGAACATTAAACAAGAAGTGAATATTGTACTAGGGGATTTTATGATAAAATGAAGATGACTGCAAAGTTCATAGTAATTGTTCTGAGATGCGGATAGTGTCATCTTCACTATTAAATTTTGTGAAACACCAGTCTGTGTTCAAACTTATAGCCAAGAGTTTTGTCTATATGGAAGCAGGACCATCCAGCTGCTCAGACGCCATACTCTCAGGGAATCTGGGGCAAAACCATTCCCCTCAAAATATTAAATTACTGTCATAGTCTGTCACATCTCAGGTTGTTAAGTAACTTTATGGTGAATTGTGTTAAGGTCTGGAATCAACCACCAAGTCTCATGTATTTAAGGTGTGGTCGCAGGGCAGCAGGGTTAGGAAATTAATGCATACAAGGGCTCTACCTTTAAATCAGTGTTGCTTGAATTTTAAGGGATTTGAATCATGAATGAATTAATACATTTTTGAAGTCATATAATAATAGGTTATCTGTGGGTAAATTTTTAGGTGGTAGAACCTTATTAGAAGAAGTGAGTTTGTGGAGACATGGCTTTGAAGGATATATTTAATCACGAGCTCCCTGGCTCTTCCTTCATCTCATCAAGTGAGAAGCTTTGTTCTATCATTGCTAACTCCTAGAGTATTTTACCACGTGATGATGGGTCAAGTGACAATGAACTAAGAACCTTTGAAACTAGACAAAATAAAGTGTTCAACCTTACAATACATTTTGTAACAGCAATAGGAATAAGAAGTCGTATGACTTGAATCAAAGCAAATCTGGAAAAGGTGACCAAGACAAGACTGCCAGAGGTTAGAGTAAACTTACTGAACCAATAAGTCTGCCCATGAGAAGACTTACTTTTAGAGGATATTGTACAAAGGAGAGAAGCCTCTTCTAAACTCAGGCCAGCACATACAGCTCGGGCTGAATTTCCAGGTTGGTGCAACAAATACCATTGCATAATGTATTTAAAGATTCTGGGAGTAGATTTGAGGACAGAGATTGTAAATTCAAGTTTTAGTCTATCATTAGACATTTAAGTAGACCCAGATATAGAATTTTTAGAATCTGTTTGTTCTCTTCAGTATAATTGGGGATATTTATTTCTGTTGAATCTGAAATTTATAATGTCAGGAAGGCAGTTATTTTGATCCCTATTTTCCATATGATATCAAAACGACTAAGCATAGAAGTAGTCCTTTGCAATATTCTGCACATACTGTGAACCCTATAGCATGGATAATGTGAGAAAGTTTTTGAATCTGCAAAAATGTGGGACACACAGAAAAGTGCAGACTCATCAGTTATTAGGTGCTACTAGCAAAATGTTGAAAGAGGCCATTAGAAAGTGCAGCACACTCGCCCATTAAATCCCTGGGCATCTGGAAGGGAGCTCTGTGCTGAGACACAAAGGGCAGAAGATACAAAACATACTATGTTATCTAGCATGTTTAAAATTCATAGCCCAGACAAATAAAATATTTGGGAATCTGCCTCTAAATATAAATTGGAAGAGAAACAAAATATTATTGGTCTTTGGAAAGTCACATTTTAGGAGTCATTGTTTATTTCATCTGACATTAACTGGTTGGTTAATCAACTTTCATATTTCTGAAAATGCATGATAAAATATCTCATATCTCTCAGTTCACTAGTGCAGTCAAGATAGACTGCTGAGATTTCTAAGACAAATGAATCACGTACCTTATTAAAAGATTTAAAGATGCTTCCCAAAGGGTGTCAATTGGTGGACATAGGTCCATAGGAAATGAAGTATATGTGGTTTGTGGGTTTAGAATTATTATCAAAACAGCCCTGATCCCGAAGAAGTGAGGACAGCTTGTTGGTTTTGAACATTTTGGATCTCCTTTGCTGTTTTTCTCCTGGTTGCCTTTTCTCAGAACCAAGCTTGGGTCTCTTAGCCATTCACATTTCTGTAATGATCCTCCATCTGCCAACTTCCATATTCTTTAGTTTTAGTTTTCTGGGTTCCAGGCAATTTAATCCCTTTGGCAAAAGATAATAACTTTTGTATAAATAGATAAATTGGTAGTAGAACTATTCCTTATTCTCGATAGTTTCTTAGTATTTCTACTTGCAGGGAATTAATCTTCTAGAAAGCATTGGGAAGAGTTATGTGGGAAGGGTCTTCCTCCACTGCCATTACCCACTGGATACTGTAACCTACAAGACCCACTCAGTCGCCCAAACCCACTGAACCCATCACCCTCCTCATGGCCAAACATGCACTGCAAGATCAGTAGGCCCTAGGGACACAGGCACTGCCTGCACCAATTGGAAGAAGTGGTGAATGATGTCTCAGCTAAACTGCCCCAATCCCTAAACGCCAGGGCAGTTTAGCTGAGACATCATTCACCACTTCTTCCAATCCCATCTCAGTTCCAGTAGCCAGTGAACCCACTACCCTCACATTGGCCAAACATCCCTGCAAGATCAGCAGCCCCTAGAAGCACATGCACCACCTACAGCAATTGGAAGAAGAGCAGCATTATCTCAAAGAGCCTTGTACAGAAATATCAGCAGACCCTATAGGTACAAGCACCATTCACAACAGCTAGAAGAACAGGCACATGCAAAAGTTAAACAAGTTGTAAGAAAGTGCTAGCCCACAAGGGTTGGATAAACAGACCACATAGACCCAAACAAGGAAAGCCCACAACAGCCAGAAGAATTGTACAATATGCTGGATCTAGACATCCCAACCCTCACAAACCTCAATTGAGACAACCCTACTTGACCTGAAAACCAGCCAATCACATGAATCCTTGGTCACTCAGGGAAAAATACAATAAGGAAACAGACAATAAAGGAATGAATGACCCATTCAACGAAGACTTCACAAGGATCAACACCTGTAACACTAATATTTTAAACAGCAATATAAAAATACATTAAAGAGGAATTGGGACTGAACCAGCGACCTGGGCCAGAGCAGGCCTCAGACAGTGAATTCCATGAGAGCAAGAGCAGATTTAGATCAGGGTCATTTGCAAAAGCAGGACTGAACCAGCAACCTGGGCCAGAACAGACCTAAGACAATGAACTCCACAGGAGCAGGTATAGAGGAGCAACTGCTGAGTGAGTGGGCCAGAGACAGAGACTGCTGCAGGACCAGATGTGAATCTGGGACCTTCAAGGGAGCAGGCCTAAGCCAGGACCTCTGCGAGTCCAGGCATGAATCTGAGACCTCTGAGGGAGTAGGCCTGAGCTAGGACATTTGTGGGTCCAGGCATTGATCTGCGACATCAGAGGGAGTAGTCAGAAACAAGAAACCTCTACGGGTCCGAGCATGAGTCTGGGACATCTGAGGGAGTAACCTTGAGCAAGGTCTTGGCACTACTGAGCCTGGGAACTCCTAGGGAGTAGATCGGAATGAGAGTCCTTTACAGGACCAACCCCAAGCCAGGAACCTCTGCAGGAATGGATCCTGACCAGGAACATTTACAGAAAGGTCTGAGCTGACAACCTAGGCTAGAGCAGGCTTGAGACAGCAAACTCCAAGAGAGAGGAGCAAAGCCCAGAAGTGCTGAGTGATCTCCAGGAATTCAGAGTGCCTAACAGTGTAACTAGAACCGTGGCACTAACTGTACCACCCTAAGAAATAACCGTCTGAGCCTTGGTTTCACTGGCACCTGGAAGATTAATCAACAGAATCACAGACAGCCACAACCACACCTATTAGAGGAAAAGATGAGTAGTAGAGGTAAGATCGCATGCAACACCACAAAGAGCAACATGATACCAGTAAAACTTAAAGATGCTACAACAGCAAGACTTGAACAAGCAAATATAGATGAGGCAAAAGAAAATGACCTAAAAAGTAACTTCAGGAGAATGTTTGAAACTCTTAAAGAGGAAATGAGAAATTCCCTCAAAGAAATAGAGGAAAAGACAAATAAAAAATTGGACATCAGCAAATCCTTTAAAGAAAACTAAGAAAAAGCAATCAAACATATGAAAGAAACTATTCAAGACTTGAAAACTGAAATAGATACAATAAAGAAAACACAGGCTGGGGGAATTATAGAAACCGAAATCATGAAAAAACGATCGGGAACTACAAACGCAAACATGAACAGCAGAATACAAGAGTGAGAAGAGAATCTCAAGTGCTGAAGATACAATAGAGGAAATAAACTCATCAGTCAAAGAAAACATTAAATCTAACAAAAGCTTGCCACAAAATATCCAGAAAATATGGGACACCATGGAAAGAACAAGCCTAAGAATAATAGGTATAGAAGAAATTCAACTCAAAAGCACAGAAAATATATTTTACAAAATCATAGAAGAAACCTTTCCCAACATAAAGAAAGATATGCCTATGAAGATACAAGCAGCTTACAGAACACCAAATAGACTGGATCAAAAAGAAAGTTCCCTCACCACATAATAATCAAAACACTAAACACACAGAATTAAGAAAGAATATTAAGAGCTGCAAAGGAAAAAAGGCCAAGTAACATATAAAAGCAGACCTATCAGAATTACACCTGACTTCTCATTGGAGAGAATGAAAGCCAGAAGGTCACAGTCAAGCATTATGCAGACATTAAGAATCCACAGATGCCAATCCAGACTACTATCAATCCAGCAAAACTATCAATCACCATAGAAGGACAAAACAAGATATTCCATGACAAAACTAGATTTCACCAATACCTAGCCACAAACCCAGCCCTACACAGAATATTAGTAGGAAAACTCCATCCCAAGGAAGTAAAACAGAGACAATTGATGGTTTCATAGCAGCAAATCCCAAAGAAGGGGAAAACATACAGATTAACATCACAAACAATGAAAACTAAATTAACAGGAGATAGCACTCACTGGTCATTAATATCCCTTAATATAAATGGTCTCAACTCACCTATAAAATGGCACAGGCTAACAGATTGGATACAAAAAACCGAATTCATCCTTCTTTTAAATAAAAGAAAAACACCCCAACCTCAAAGACAGACATCGCCTCAGAGTAAAGGGTTGGGAAAAAAATATTCCAATCAAATGGACCTAAGAAAAAAGCTGACATAGCTATCCTAATATCTAACAAAATCGACTTCAGAAAATAGTTTCAGAATCACAGCTTCAGTAAAAACAGCCAGGACCAGAAAATGAAGGCAAGATACAGACTTCAAACTAAAATCAAGCATAAGAGACAAAGAAGGACATTTCATAATAGTCACAGGAAAAATCCATCAAGAGGAAATCTCAATACTGAACATCTATGCCCCGTATACAAGGGCACACTCATATGGATATGAAACACTTCTAAAGATTAAATGATACATTAAACCCTACACACTAATAGTTGGAGACTTCAATGCTCCACTCTCAGCACTGGACATGTCAGTCAGAGAAAAAAATTAACAGAGAAATAAGGGAACTGACAGATAATATTACACAATGGACATAACTGACCTGTATAGAATATTTCAACCAAACATAGAAGAATACCTTCTTCTCAGCATCTCATGGAACCTTCTCAAAAACTGACCAAATACTCAGTAACAAAACAAACCTCAACAAATACAAAAATTTGGAGTAACACCATGTATCTTATCAGATCACCATGGCTAAAAACCAGAATCTAACAGCAATATACTAATTCTAGGAAGCCCACAAACACATGGAAATTAAACAATGCTCACATGAATCATCAGTGAGTCAAGGAAGAAATAAAGGGTAGAAATTAAAGACTTCCTCAAATTCAATGAAAATGACCACACAACATACCCAAATTTATGGGAAACAATGAAAGCGGTGTTAAGAAAAAAATTCATAGCACTAAATGCCTACATAAAGAAGCTGGAAAAATCCCACACTAGTGAATTAACAGAACATTTGAAAACTTTAGAACAAAAAGAAGCAAACTCATCCAAGAGAACTAGATGGCATGAAATAAATTGAGAGCTGAAATCAACAAAATAAAAACAAGGAGAACAATACAAAGAATCAATGAGATAAAGACTTGGTTCTTCAAGAAAATCAACAAATAGACAAATCTTTATCCAAACTAACCAAAAGGCAGGGAGAGAATAGCCAAATTAAAAATATCAGAAATGAAAAAGAAGACATAACAGACACGGAGAATATACAGAGAATCATCGATCATAATACAAAATTTTGTACTCCATAAAATTGGAAAACGTAAAAGAAATGACAATTTTCTAGATAGATACAATATACCAAAATTAAATCGAGACCAGGTAAGCGATTTAAATAAACCTATAAGCTGCAAGGAAATAGATGCTGCCATCAAAGAACTCCCAATGAACAAAAGCCCAGGGTCAGATGGTTTTAGTGCAGAATTCTACCAGAACTACCAAGAAGAGCTAATATCTATACACCTCGAAGTGTTCAACACAATAGAGTCATAAGGAACATTGCCAAACTTTTTATGAGGCTACAGTTATCTTGATACCAAAACCACATAAAGACTCAACCAACAAAGAAAATTACAGGCCAGTCTCACTTATGAACATAGATGCAAAAATACTCAATAAAATACTGTTAGATTGAAGAACACATACAAAAAAATTATCCACCATGATCAAGTTGGCTTCATCCCAGAGATACAGGGCTGGTTTAACATATGAAAATCTATCAGTGTAAGCATCATATAAATAAACAGAAAGAAAAAAATATGATCATTTCATTAGATGCTGAAAATGTATTTGACAAAATCCAGCACCCTTCATGAAAAAGGTGTTGGAGAGATCAGAAATACAAGGAAGATATCTAATTATGATGAAAGCAATATACAGCAAACTTACAGCTGACATCACATTAAATGGAGAGAAACTCAATGTGATTCCACTAAAATCTGAAATAAGGCAAGGCTGTCCACTCTCTCCATATCTCTTCAGCATAGTTCTTGAGGTTGTGAGTATAGCAATAAGACACAAAAGGAGACCAGGAGGCTTCAAATTGAAAAGGAAGAAGTTAAATTTTCATTATTTGCAGATGATATGACAGTATATATAAGTGACCACAAAAATTCTACCAGAGAACTCCTGTAGCTGATAAATACCTTTAGTGATGTGACAGGATACAAGATCAACTCAAAAAAGTCAGTAGCCTTCCTATATACAAATGATAAAGAAGCTGAGAGGAAAATCAGAGAAACATCACCGTTCACAATAGCTACAAATAACATAAAATATCTTGGGGTAGCATTAACCAAAGAAGTGAAAGATCTATTATACAAGAACTTTATGTCTTTAAAGAAAGAAATTGAAGAAGATATCAGAAAATGAAAATATCCCTCATGCTCTTGGATAAGTAGGATCAACATAGTAAAAATAGAAATCCTTATAAAAGCAATCTATAGAGTCTATACAATCCCCATCAAAATCACAACACAATTCTTTATAGACCTTGAAAGAATAATAATCAACTTCATATGGAAAAACAAAAATCCAATGATAGCCAAAACAGTCCTGTACAATAAAGGAACTTCAGGAGGCATTACCATACCTGACATCAAGCTCTAGTACAGAGCTACAGAAATGAAAACAGTTTGGTACTGGCATAAAAACATAAAGGTTGGCCAATGGAATCGAATCAATGACATAGATATTAATATGTTTATAATATACCTATGAACACCTGATTTTTGAAAAAGAAGCTAAAAGTATACAATGGAAAAAGAAGCATCTTCAACAAATGATGCTGGCATAACTGGATATCAACATGTAGAAGAATTTAAAATGGCCAAAAAGATACTTAAGGAATTGTTCAATGTCCTTAGCTATCAGGGAAATGCAAATCAAAACAACGCTGAGATACCATATTACACCCGTCAGAATGGCTAAGATCAAAAACACTAATAATAGTTTATGTTAGAGGGGATGTGGAGTAAGGGGGGCATTCATCCATTGCTGATGGGAATGCAAACTTGTACAACCACCTTGGAAATGAGTGTGGTGTTTTCTCAGAAAATTGGGACTCAACCTACCTCAGGATCCAGCAATACCACTCTTGGGTATATACACAAAAAATGCTCAATCACACTACAAAGATATTTGTGCAACTATGTTCATAGCAGCTTTATTTGTAATAGCCAGAACCTAGAAACAACCTAAATATCCCTCAATCAAAGAATGAATAAAGAAAATGTGACACATCACACATTAGAGTACTACTCAGCAGTGAAAAACAATGACATCTTGAAATTTCCATGCAAATGAATGGAATTAGAAAACACTGTACTGAGTGAACTAACCCATATCCAAAAAGATGAATATGGTATGTACTCACTCATATGTGGATATTAGATATAAACAAATGATATTGAGCCTATAGTTCATGAGCCTAGAGAAGCTAAGTAATAAGGTGAAACCTAAGAAAAACATATATTGATCCACCTGGAAAGTCGAAATAGACAAAATCACCTGACAAAATTGGGTGCATAGGGGTAGGGGAGAAGGGAGAGTGGAAGGGGAAGAGGAAGAGAGAAGGGGAAGAGTGAGGAGAACTTGAAGGAATGGGATAGTCAAAATGGAGGAAGGATAGAGATGGGAGCAAGGAAAGAGATATCTTGATTGAGGGAGCCATTATGGGGTTAGCAGAAGTTATAAGAGTTAATAAGAAGCCTGAGCTAATGGGCCAATCAGTTTATAGTTAATGTAGAACACCGTGTGATTTCTTTGGGACTTAACAATTGCGGAAACTAGGCAGGACAAAAACCCCAACAACAGGGGGGCCTTAGACCTTACCCCAAAACAATGTGCCTTACTTTCTCTGAGGATTGGATCTGGTGGGGTGGGTGGAATTGTGGAGGGAATGGTAGGGGGGCAGTTAATGGGAACTTGGATTGGTATGTATAATGAAAAAAGTAGTTTGTTTTCTTTTTAAATAAATTAGTAAATAGAAAAATATTCAACAAGCTGACAGCCAACATCAAATTAAATGAGAAAAACTCAAAGCAATCTCACTAAAAACAAGAAAAAGACAAGGCTGTCTATTCTCTGCATATATATTCAATATATTATTAGTATATAGTATTAAAAGTTCTAGCTAGAGCATTAAAACAACAAAAGGAGATTAAGAAGATGCAAATTGGAAAGGAAGAAATCAAACTTTTGGTATTGTACATAGTATGATAGTTTATATAAGTGACCTCCAAAACTTCTTCCAGGGAACTCATACAGCTGATAAACACCTTCATTATTGTGGCCATATACAAGATTAATTTTTAAAAAAATCAGTAACCTTTCTATATACAAATAATAAATGGGCCAGGAAAAAAAATCAGAGAAGCAACACCCTTTACAATAGCCACAAATAATATTACATATCTTGGGATAACTCTAACCCAAGAAGTGAAAAATCTATATGACAAGAAATTTAAGATGTTAAGAAAGAAATTTAAGTAGATAACAAAATATAGAAAGATATCCCATGGTCATGGAAAGGTAGTATTAACACAGTAAAAATGGCAATCTTTTCAAAAGTGATCTGCAGATTTGATAAAATCCTAATACAATTCTTCACATAGCTCAGAAGAACAATACTCAACCTTAATGGTAACAACAACAACAACAAAGTCCCAGGATAGCTAAAACCACCCTGTATAATAGAGGAACTTCTGGAGGTATCAACATCCCTGACTTAATGGTCTGCTATAGAGTTATAGTAACAAAAACGACTTGGTAGTGGAATAAAAACAGACACATGGATCAATGGAAGTGAATCAAAGATCTTGACTGAAATCTACACACCAATGAAAAACTAAATTTTGACAAAGAAGACATAATTGTACAATGGAAAAGGAAAAGTGCCTTTAACAAATGGTGCTGGCATAACTGGATGTCAACATATAGAATGTTGCAAATAGATTCATATTTATTGCCTTGCACAAAACTCAAGTTTAAGTGGATCAACGCTCTCAAAATAAATTCATTAACACTGACCCTGATAAAAAAGGAAGTGGCAAGTAGCCTTGAAAGTGTTGTCACAATGACTGCTTACTGAATATAACATCAGTAACATTGACATTGAGAACGTCAGTAAGTGGAACCTCCTGAAACTGAAAAGCTTCTGTAATGGAAAGGACACTGTCAATAAGACAGCAGCCTACGGAATGAGAAAAGTTCTTCCCCATCCCCACATCTGACAGGGAGCTAATTTCCAAAATATATAAAGAATTCAAGAAACTACACATCAAAATACAAAATAAAACAATAAAAAAGGGGTACCAACCTTAATGGAGAATTCTCAGCAGAAGAATGTCAAATAGCCAGAACACATGTACAGAATTGCTCAACGTTCTAAGTTATCAGGGAAATGAAAATCAAAATGATGTTGAGATAGCTTTTACACCTATCACAATGGCTAAGATCATAAACACTGATGACAGCTTATGTTGGAGAGAATGTGGAGGAAAGTGAACACTCTTCCACTGGTTGTGGGATTGCAAACTTGTACATCCACTTTGGAAATCAATATGGTAAATAGAAAATTGGGAATCAATATACCTCAAGATCCAGCTATTCCACTTTGGGGCATATATCAAAGGATGTGCAATCATACCACAAGGACACTTGTTCAACTATGTTCACAGCAACATTTTTCTTAATAGCCAGAACCTGAAAACAACCTAGAAACCACTCAACCCAAGAATTTTATTTATTTATTAAAGATTTCTGTCTCTTCCCCACCGCCGCCTCCCCTTTCCCTCCCCCTCCCCCACTAAGTCCCCCTCCCTCGTCAGCCCAAAGAGTAATCAGGGTTCTCTGCCCTGTGGGAAGTCCAAGGACCACCCACCACCATCCAGGTCTAGTAAGGTGAGCATCCAAACTGCCTAGGCTCCCACAAAGCCAGTACGTGCAGTAGGATCAAAAACCCATTGCCATTGTTCTTGAGGTCTCAGTAGTCCTGTCCGGTTTTCTCCCAGGCTTTTTCAGACCCGGGCCAGCTGGCCTTGGTGAGTTCCCGATAGAGCATCTCCATTGTCTCAGTGTGTGGGTGCACCCCTCGCGGTCCTGAGTTCCTTGCTTGTGCTCTCTCTCCTTCTGCTCCTGATTTGGACCTTGAGATTTCAGTCCGGTGCTCCAATGTGGGTCTCTGTCTCTGTCTCCTTTCATAGCCTGATGAAGGTTAATATTCAGGAGGATGCCTATATGTTTTTCTTTGGGTTATCCTTCTTATTTAGCTTCTCTAGGATCACTAATTATAGGCTCAATGTCCTTTATTTATGGCTAGAAACCAAATATGAGTGAGTACATCCCATGTTCCTCCTTTTGCAACCCAAGAATTTATAAGGAAAATGAGGTAAATTTACACAATGGAGTACTGTAAAACACAATGACCTCATGAAAGTTTTAGGCAAATGGATGGAACTAGAAAAAAATCATTCTGTGTTAGATAACCCAAACCCAGAAAGACAAACATGGTATGTACTCACTCATAGGTAGTTTTTAGGAGTGAAGTATAGGATAACAAACCTACAAACCACAGCCATGAAGAGTCTAGATAACAAGGAAGGCCAAAGAGAGATGCACAGATTTCCCAGAGAAAGGAAAAGTGTAAAGATCCCCTTGGTAAACTGAGCTGAGCATGGAGTTGGGAGAATGGAGGGACGGGAAATAGGGGGAACGCTTTGGGCTGGCTGGGTGTGAAAGGAGGGTTGGAGGCAGTATGGAGAGGAGAATAACAACAGATGTCTTGGGGAGGGGTAGTGGGAGTTTGGGAAGAACCTGGTTCCAGAGAAACCTCCAGGAACCTAAGACTCCTAGCAATCGTAGAGAGTATGCCTGAACTGGCCATCTTCTGTAAGCAGATTGGTAACTTTCCTAAGTGCAATCAGAGATATTCTGTCCAGTAACTGATGGAAGCAGAAGCAGAGATCCACAGAGAAGCACTGTGCTAAGCCCTGAGAGTGTTGAGGAAGAAAGGGAGGAGGGATTGTACTTGCCAAGGGTGTCATGATAGGGGAAACCACAGACACAGTGGACCTGAGCTCTCGAGAGCTCTTGGACGCTGGACAAATAGTTAGGGAACCGGCATAGAATCAACCTAGGCCCTCTGCATGTGTGTGACGATTGTATAGCTTGGTTTCTTAGTATGGCTTCTAACAGTGGGAGCAGTCTCTCTCCCTGGCACTTAGCTTGTTTGTGGTAACCTGTTCTCTATGCTTGATTACACTGCACTGCGGGGACATAAGGGAAGGTACTCAGTCCTACCTCAACTTGCTGTTCCATGCTTCCTGGAAGTCCATAAGGGTCCTGCCTCTTTCTGAATGGAGATGGAGGAGGAGTGAACGGGGAGGAGGTAAATGGCAAAAGAGAGCAAGTGGGGAGAGAGAGGTGAAGGAAAATGGCTGATATGTAAAATAAATGTAAAAATTTTATTTAAATAAAAAAACTTAAAAAAAGAAAACTCACATTGGTCATTTCTTATAATTAATATAATAGTTACCCTATAAGACATTTACTTACCAGAAGGGCTTATGTTCAACATTTTACAAATGATATAGCATCAGTTCAGAGTTGAATAGTCAGAAAGCCCACAAATGATTTAAGAAACTACAGAACTGTTGCCATTCTGTAGTTTCTTAAATATTAGAGGGAAAACAGCAATTTTAGAATGACTTCATGCTGAGAAGATAATGACTAAATTTGAAAAGTGTGCACATGGTCAAAGAATTATAAGTTTTTTTTTTGCTTTGTTTTGATTTTAGGTAAAATGGTTGCCAAAGTAGATTTCTAGGGAAGATAAATCAAGTTATCAAATGCAACTTGAAAGCAATTTAGTTGAGGAAGAGTGGACAAGTTGAAAATCACTAACCTGGGAAAATTAAGAAGAAAATAGTTTTCTGTTTCCAAATAGTTAATGGGTTATTAAGTGGCATGGGGTATTTCATTTAATCTCTGTATTCAAGAGAGAGAAACAAGAATTAAGTCTTAGAGAAACAGTTTTTAACTCAATTCAATAAAAAGTCTGTAATCAATGGAATGGTCAAAATATGAAGCTATTTCCTTCCTTCCTTTCTTCCTTTCTTCCTTCCTTTTTTCCTTCTTTCCCTTCTTCCTTCCTTTTCATCTTTCTTGTTTTGTTTTGTTTTGTTTTTCAAGACAGGGTTTTTCTGTGTAGACTTGCCTGTCCTAGAACTACTCTGTAGACCAACCAGGCTGGGCTTGAACTCACAGAAATCCACTAACCTCTGCCTCCTCTACTTGGATTAAAGTTGTGTGCTGCTACCACCCCCCAGCTAGGATATTCTTTCTTTAGTCCGTGTTTGTTGGGTTTTCTATTTCCCCAAGTGCCCAATTTTGACATTTAGGACTGGCTGACACCTACAAAATTCCAGTCTTCAATCACATTTCAAATTTCTTTGCATTTTTTCCCATTCTTCTCATCCTAACCATAAACGCAATGAATCTACTCTGTGCCTCTGGAGATATGCCTGCTCTGTTGACTCCTCATCAATAGAATCGTGTGATATGATTGGTTTCTTTCACTGTGATTAAGGTTGTTGGGATTCAGTCATGTTGTATCAAGAATCAACACTTCATTCCTTTTCAGATGTGTACTATACTTTCGAAAGAATGCTCCATTTTTGTTTATCTTTCATCAGTTGGTGAAAACTCAAAATTGCTTGCATCTTCTGGCTTTTTAGAATTATGAAAATCCATGTATTTTCATTTTCTTAGAAATGGAATGACAGGTCCAGTGGTAATAATTTTAACCACTTGAAAAAGAGATTATTTTTCCACATGGCTACATTATCTCCCAAATCTTTATTGTTATTTATCTATTCATCTTTGTAGGTATAAAGTGATAATCCATTTTGGATTTCCACTTTAGAATTTGGATTTCATATTCCTAATGGGTAATTGTTGCGGCATTTCATTTGTATTTTAATAAAAAGAGCTTGCCTGTAAAGCAAAAAAGTTAAACAGCCACATTTGTCAGCCTTACAGACCAGGCAGCAATGACACACACCTTTAATCCTAGTAGCCACAATGACACACAGTTTTAGTGACAGTTTGTGCACTACGTTGCCATAGAAAACAAGTGGTAGTGGCACATGCCCTTAATCCCCAAACTAGAGAGGAACATAGGACAGGAGGACACAGTTGTCAGTCTCAGTCTTATTCTGAGGGTCCTGGAGTATAGCCATTTCGGACTGAGGTAGAGGTAAGAACCATGGCTGACTGATTTGTTTTTCTGACCTTCAATTGAACATTGAATCCCAATTTCTGTCTCTGAATTTTTATTAATTATGCATTAGGTAATGACATCTGGAATATTTTTTGTGAGTTTTATTCAATATATGCCATTTACAAAAAATATATATCAAGCTCACTGCCCATATTTTGTTTTGTTTTGCTTTGTTTTTGATCAGCTCTAAGCAACAAATTCATGGTTCTGTGCATGCTCAGACCCTGTCAATATTCATTAATATCACTGTTGATCTTTTTGTCACTAAGTTGTATATATTCTTGGTATAAATCCAGTTTCCTACACAGGGTTTGAAAATAAATTTCCCTTTTGGGAAGTTGCATCTCCTCTTTCTTGATAATATTGTTTAACATTTACTTTTTGCTGAAGTTCAATTTGACTGCAAGTTGTTCAGACTTTGGGTGTCATATATATGAATTAATGTGAAATATGATCTCACTGAGTTTTACTTCTCTGTTTTTTCTTATATTTTTCAGCTCTTAAGTTTTAATCAATCATCTATTATTGAATTAATTCTTATATATGAGACAGTACTGTTGTTGTATTTGATAAAAAATCCTATTAGAGAGTTTATTTTAAAGTAAGATTATGTAAGTCAAAATATGGATCTGTTTAAAGAAAAATTTGAAATATAGCACAAACCTTTTTGTATGTAACAACAATTGTGAAATGATATAAATATAATTTAATTATTCATCTCTTAGGTTTTCTCTCACATTGAGTCATGTTGAGTTATACAATAATGGTCACTAAGGTGAACAATGAAATTGTTGACTTTGAAAATTTCCAAATGTATGATGAATTCATAGATTTATCACCTAGAATTCACCAGCGGTTCCTCTTCAACTGCAGCTCAACTTTCCGTGTAGTAAAGTGCTTGACTTGCCATGAACAACACTGTCTATAGGGCTTGGGATTTGTCTAGGAAAAAAGAATTTGCTGGGCCAATGATATGGCTCATGCTTAGTGACTAAGCATGAGAAGCAGAGTTTAATCACCAGGATTCACATGACAAAAAGAGAGAAGCAACATTTTATCCTCTGATCCCACATATATGCTTTGATACACACACACACCCCCCAAATTAACATATTTTTTAACAAAAATGACTTCCCAAGGGTACATAAGGCCAAAGAGAGAATTTAGGAAAATATACTGTAAAACATCAGTAAGTTTCCAGAGAGAGAGAGAGAGAGAGAGAGAGAGAGAGAGAGAGAGAGAGAGAGAGAGAATTAAGAGGTGCAAAAGTCTTTACCAGAAACAGAGGAGGGAGATTATTGCATGTGGTCAGTTTCTAGATAGATTGATGTCTGACTTTGGTTCTGGCTCTTTGAAGGTGACCTCAAAACCCTTACAATTTCCTGAAAGATGGAATTGTCTGTCATACATCAAAGTTCCCTTGCAGCATATCTTACGGTTACGATGACAAAGTTTCTCATTACCCTTGGAGATTTAGGGTTCTGGGTCATGTAATATCAGTACCACTTTTGAAGTAAAGGTGCGAGAGATTGAATCCAAGCAGATCTATTAACAGCAGATACACAATAAAGGCTCAGTAAAGTGCTTAAATATGGAAGCTCAGGTGTGCCTGGCAAGTTGACCTCACTTTGTATGTGTTTTCATGCATTTATGCCAGGAGAGTAGAATATCCTAAGGACAATGAAAGCTTTATTTTGTAAACCAGACTAGGTCTAGTGCATTTATTTTTAGTTAAGTCCTTATGGAAGTTCTATAGGGAACCAGACATAAGTACAAAAGGCATTAAATGGAAATTGCTTCATTCTGTTTTGAGACTCTAAAGTCTCATGACATGCCATCTGCCCTCTGGAAAGCTAGAAAAGCCAGTGGAACAATACAGCCAGACTATAGGGATGGATAATTTGGGAAGTAGGAGTGGGTGCTACTCCCAGTCCAGCATGTTAAGTTTAGATATTAAAGAGTTTCTATTGTAAGTTTTGGAGTCTAAAGTTCTGAGAATCTGGGGTCAATATTAGATGGCAAGGAATATGGATATTCCACCTAAAGAGAATATAAGTTGCTCCTCTGTTTTATTCTGTACTAAGTTGGTCTCAAATAGAGTGAGTAGCAGGCAAGTGTTAAAGATTCTTTTAAGCATGCAAGTACTCACACAGCATAAATTAATAAATATTTTCAATAAACTAAAAAATATAAAAAACTAAATGTCTTCTGAAATAAGTGTGTTTTTCTTTACCCAATCTATAAATTAAAGTTTCTCTCTCTAACAGAAGCATCTGTTAGATGAGACAGAGAGAACCTGCTAGAAGATAAGGAGTTTACTGAGGAGGAAAGTATAGTAATCTCAAGTAGTGAAAGTAGACTATGGTTTACTTGCATTTTAGGGCATTATACTATTTCTAAAGTCTTTAGAAATGGGAACTTTTCATAACTTTTCATGTCTGAGTGATTGACAGCTCACATGAGAGAGGCCAGTGGGAAGTCCTTGAGGTTTTCTTACCAGAAAGCCTTGAGCTTGATAGCAATATTATGACCTAGTTTTGTCAATGTCACATCTCTACATAAGGCAGTGATGGACTTAGATCTCATTCTTTTGGTCAAGGATCAGATCCTACACTTTCAATGGGTAGCTTTTAAAACTGCTCATAATGAGGCAGACATCCATCTCTGGTAATCTTGAAGCCTGCTACTATCTGACTAGCCACTTAGCAGTATCAAGTTAAGAAAGAAAAGCAGTTATTACAGGCCACTGTAATTCGTGGGCAGAGGCTTATTCATAAAGGTAAAAGCAGAAACATGGCAGGGGTCTAAAGAAATGTACACTCCACTTTGAGACAAAGAAAGATATCTTTTTTTTTTTGAGGCTTTCATGAAAGGAAGGGTTTTGTTTGTATCATGAAGAAGCATAAAGAAGAAACACGCTTGGTTAATATGTGTTGTGTGTTCCTCTGGGTAGATAAGTTGGACCTGCTTAATATGTGACATTCTTTATGTGACAAAGTAGAGGAAAAATGTGTGTGTGTGTGTGTGTGTGTGTGTGTGTGTGTGTGACTTGTATTGCATATGAGTCACTCTTTCTCTGGGTAAGGGAGATCAGCTCACTTAATATGGGATCTACATTACATGACAGAGGTCACTTAACTTGACCTTAGTCAACTCCACCATTTAGGGTCTAGTTACATGAATAGCTTATTACTGGGAGTGGTGAGCTTTCTTGACTATGTGTTATGACATTTATAAGAACCATTTGGGGAAATCAAATTTGAAACCGACATCAGAAGTAAGAAGACTCTTGGAGGGACTTACCTCTTACTAGCAGTTTGCATGATTCCTCATGCTACCTGAGAATAAAATCCTAGTCCCTCAGCCATTTCATAACTTCAGCGATCATGTTTTACAACAATAGAGTGGCCAGACACAAGAACAGAATAAAATAATCTAACATATAATCATATTGAAATAACTTCAATACTAGGAGGGCTCTGGCTTCTCCTCAACTACTCCTGTGATTGCTGTCTAAAGAATTCAGATGAAACATACAGAACAAAGCACAGGTCGACTACAGACTGAGTTTATTATGAAGTAAATAGGGGTACAGTTATAGGATGACAGTAGGTAATGTCTGATGGTATCCTGACAAAAAGTAAATAAAACAAAATGAAAAACTCAGAAACGGAGTGACAATAAGCAGTGACCAGCGAGACCATCATGTTAACTGAGGTTAAAAATCTTTCTTGAAATTTTTACAACAAATACATTTCCTTAGGGATGCTTTTCTTTTCTTTCTCTCTCTCTCTCTTTTTCAAATTCTTCTCTCATATATTATATGCTGACAACAGTTTCCCCTTGCTCCAGTCTTTCCATGCTTCTTCTCTCCCCCAGATCCACTCCTTCTCCATTTTTTTTCAGAAAAGAGCAGGTCTCTCAGGACATCAACATAAGAAGACATCAAAAGACTGGGCACAAGCCTTCATACAAAGGCTGATGAGGAAATCCAGTAGGAAAAAGGGTGCCAAAAGCAGACAAAAGAGTCAGAGACACCCCTACTCCCACTGTTAGGAAGCCAAGAGCACCAAGCTATACAACTATAATATATATGCAGCAGATCTAAATCAGACCCATGCAAGCTATGTAACTGTCACTTCATTCTCTGTGAGCCCATTTGAGCCTCACTTAATTGATTCTGTGTGTTGTATTTGTGTCCTCCTGGTGTCCTCAAACCCTCTGACTCCTAATGGGAGTACAAATTTGTTTAGCCACTATAGAAATCAATGTGGTAGTTCTACAGAAAATTGGGAATTGATCTACCTCAAGACTCAGTTGTATCATTTTTGTGATTGAACTTTCATTGATGAGGGAGGTGGTAAGGTATCTTAGTTCCTTTCCAAAAATCTTTTGCTAGATGTCTTGTCATCTTTGGGCAGTTTTTAATATTGAGTCTTCAGCCATGATCAGAGTCATTATTCAGATTCTTTGCTCTATTTCTTAAGGACAAAATATTTAACCAAGTAGATTAAAAAAGATAAAAGAAAAATGAGAGTCTGTAAAATAGGTATACTTTACAAGGAAAAAAAGATCTTTCCCTCAGAGGGCCTCAGCACAGTCATGTTATATCTGCCTATCATCCCTACGATGGGTACATTAAGTCTGAAGGAGTGGCAGTTTGTTTAAATTTAGTATAAGGATGGAGAGATTAGTAAAAGGGAAGTGTGGGATCTAAATCTTGGGTTCCCAGATTTCATAGAAAAGCTGGGTTGGTCAGCTTGACTCAGGACAGAGAGACATAAGCTATGTCTGCGTTCAGCAAGAAACTTTTCCTCAGTAAAAACAACAGTAAATGATCAGAAAGACACTGGATACCAACTTTGGGCCTACACACACACATTCACACCCACCCACCCCCATACACAATACAAGCCTGGACACCTTTATGGGCACACACACCCAAAGATGCATACACATACATATTCATCCATGTGCATACCACACACACACACACACACACACACACACACACACACACACACACATANCCTAGAGTATTATTAAGGATATAGGAAATAAGAGTCCAAAACTAATTCTGAGGGAGAAAGATTTTCATCCTTAACCTTCAAACTTGCCAATTTCTAACTAGTTATGTAACATCGTACTACCACAAAAATATTTGAGATCAATCCTAATGTGTATTTTTCTTTTCTTTATCTAGATTGGCCTTGAACTTAAGATCCTCCTGCCTCATCCTCTAAAATAGCTGAGATTATATGGATGTACCATGTCATCTGACTTAAAATATTCTGTTGTCTCTTGTTGGTGATAATATTTAAGATGGAAAGTATAAAATTAAATAAAACACAAAACATGAGTATGCTTTATCTTTTTTTATTTTTTTTTCTACCCCACTTTCTAGACAAATCCCGAAGAGTAGAAAGGTGAGGAGAATGAAGGTATGGAATGATTGATTTGAAGCAAAGCTCCAAAGAGCAAGACATCTGAATGGTTAGTGTAGTTAGGCAAGTAGACCATATAGGTAGTTTTATTGAAAGAAAAAGGTGTCTTAAGGCAGAAAACACTGTAACTGAGAGACACCAGGAGCTGTGTGTGGTCTATGGCTCAGAGTCTGCACTTTAAGAAACAATGACCCCTTTCTTTTGTTCTCTCTTCAGCAATCACAGTATCACTTTTTCTTTTCCCTGCAAAGTCAATGCTTAACATAAACTTAAGGGTATACCTGCTGAAGTTGATCTCCTGGGAAAGGATTTTTAAATGGTGCCAACTCTCCACCTATTAGGGAAATAGAGTTATAGATAAAAACAAAACAGAACAAACAAAAACTCCACCAGGCTCAAAATGAGTGGGGATTCTTTATACCAGAAACCCCAAAATCTTTTCTTTTTTCCAAGTCATATTTTTCTGTTTTTGTGCTTGAATATGATATTTGAAGACAATGTGAGACCCATTCAGGAAAGGCAATATTAGCTTACCTCTAGCTAAATTTATGCACATTATAACTTTTAGCTTGTAGCTTTCTTAAGCTGTAAAATAGCTACAAGCTTGACACAGGGAAAATATCTTATACCCTCTCTTTAAGCAATTCACAAAAAATGCATTTTACCTTATATTAATTTATTTCCTAATTTCTTGTAATGCATAGGAAAACCATATGCAGAGGGCTTAATGTGTCCAAGTATAACTGTAATGTGGTAATCCATGATGTTTGTCACTACAAACCCAAGGAACAGAGACAGGAATTGAATTTCTAAAGTATACAATATTCAGAGGGTAGGTACCCTGGCAAGCTAGTGGACATTATCCCCAAATCTTTTTTCTTAGACCAGTTATAGTTAGTATGTCTTATAGAGAATGCAAACAAGAGTCCCAGAAAAGAAGTTGCAACTATAAATACTAATTGACTTATTGGAACATCAGTGATGAGGAGGTGCCAAGTCCCAAGTCCAGAAAAAAAATCATCATAGGCTATTGTTATCGTTCTTAGCAGACACTTATTGTTCACCTCTGTCTGTGACCTAACATCTGTATGGCTATTAGTCAGAGAGAGAGAGACTAATCATGCCACATCCACTTGCAGCCCTCTCTCCACCCTCATGGTTGATTCCCATCCCTGGAATCAAGAGAAACACGAAACCTACAATGGAGCCCCTTTGTAAATCTGCTATCCTCTAGTAGCCTAATAGACTTCTGACATGCCTAGATTCCAGGAGAATGGCAGGCACCAAATTCTTAGTTTCTCAAAGGATTTTGAAGACCCCAGGTTAGCAGACACTGAGGCATCAGAAGGCTTATAATATAGAATCTAAAAGTGAATATGGAATCTAGACATGCTCCTACTACTGCCTCCTGTCACTTATTCTAAATAGTCAAAACAACACTTTTAAATAATAAATTGTTTCTTTCTAAACAGCGTGTTTTACTGTGGAGGATACAGTGTGTGAGAATGGAAATTATGGAGATTTCTGAATTCATGTTTTGGGCATGGTATTCCTTTGGTTCTCCGGTTTTGTTTTTAGCAATAATTTATTAAGCCTGTTCTTTGTGCTTTGCATTTTCCAGCATGTTGTGAGAATATACGTATACACCAGGTGTTGGGTCCCAGTGTTGAAAACATAGGTAATGATTTCCCTGAAACGCATATTTAAAAATGTCAGTAACAACAAAAAGAAAAAAAAAAAAGAAAAGAAAAATACCACATTGAATAATTATAGCAACAATATGTTTTTGAAGATAGAATTGTGTCTAGAGCTTCCTTTAATGAGCATGTTAATGAAGATCATTTAGTTTTCTCTAAACTGAAATCTACCAGTCAAATTTAAGTTAGAACAGGTACAGGAGGAAAGAAAGAGAAATGGGCCTACAAAACAAACAACAGAAAACAAGAGGAACCTTCCCATTTGGAAGGGTAAATATTCAGCAGGAGTGATTTATTCTTTGTCTCTTAGCTCTTGTCCAGCTCCTACAATTTCCTTTTGCTATAATGTGCCTTTAATGAGTGAAGATATTCATGTCCTTCCTTGTGCCATCAGACTATTGAAATCAGAGTCTCCAAGAAATTGCAATGTCCCCTGGAAGCAATAGGCAGAAGCCCTGGTAAGAGCCAGAGAAGGAAGTTACCTACCAAGCAGAATTTCCCAGAGTTCTGACAATATGTCAGATCAGTTTGCCAAGATAATAATAGGTTCATAGTAGAAGCAAACACATCTTAAATTAAAAAGAGAATGAGTAATTAGAAGAGAGAGATTCAGTAGTGAGGGTAAGAGTCCCTTCAAGATGTATCTCAAAGAGAAAAAAGACCCCTCTTTTCAATTTCAAGAGGTATTGCTTTAGGCTCTGGGACAGGGTGGGAAAGGTGGGGCAGGGACATTTAAAGAACCTTCAAATCTCAAGAGCGAAGGTAGCTTCTGATTGAAAGGTTTTGGGATGTCCTGGGAAGTTTTATACCACAATACTTAGCCTGGGCTCACCTATGTGCCAAGGGACCCAGAGACAGATACTAATGATCACGAACTTACTCTACAGTTGAAAGAGTCAGGAGTATATAAATTATGTTCCTTTCAGGGAGAATCTGAGCCCTGATCTACGTAGGAAGGGCTATGGGAGGGACTATATGATGATGAGCTTTAGCTTTGGAGTGGTGTGTTTGGTTTAGATTCAAATTATTTCCTTTTAGGTGAGTGATACTTTAACATTTCCTCTCAGTTCCCTTACTATGTGTTATCTTTATGAATGACTGAATCTACGTGCTAAGTCAAATTTTTTGTTGTTTGGTAGATACTCCCAAGGTTGATCCAGCTAAGGAACTTTCTTAAGATTGTAAGTTGCAGGTTTGTTATGATTGCAATATGATCTGAATGTGTCTGTCTGTCATGTATTTCAGGAATTAGCAGGTTTGGAGACCATTGAGAATGTACCCTTCCCTCATGATCAGCTCTAGACTCCACCTCCAATTTTCCTGGTAACAGTAGGTAGGGGAATGTTACAACTGATCCTCCTTAAGATTTAAAAATGCCATATGAAAAGGTAGAAATATCAGGGTTTTGTTGAGATTCATTAAAAGAAAAATACTTCTTTTTTAGAAAAACAAAGGAATCAGAATTCTACTTTTCACTATGAGTAGAAACTGGGGAATCTTACCTGCCTTATAGACTAGAGTCTCCTTTTTAAGAGTTAAATCATCTGGGCCTGTCAATCACCTGGCCAGAAGACTACCCTTTTACGTTGAGACAAGCTAAGCAGATGGGAGAAACAATTTTCTCTTAATGAAACAATGTATACACTCCAATATGGTGCTTACACAGCTTCACTGCTAACCCTTCTCACTTTGTTGAGCTCTAACTCAAAAGACATTTTTTTTTTTTGCGGCAGAAATTTTTTTCAAAAAATAAGACTATACATTGTATTGTAGAGAGTGTTTATGTTAATATGTCTTGAAGTCATTATTACATAAAATTAAATGTTATTATATAAAATAAAATATGTAAAAAGCAAAAAAAAAAAAGAGACAATACTTGTTCTTTTCCTTCTCTCTCTTTTTCAAATCCAGACTGAAAGCTTAAACGTGTTTCCCCTGATATTCTGGACTTTCTTATTTGTTTTATGAATCTCCTCCTCCACTTCTACCATACGGTTGCTTGCAGACTTCCATTGCTGAAAATGCTAGTGTTCTCGGACCTTTTCTCACAAGTCATGACTTTCCCTCTTTCTCTTCATCTCCTTCCACCCAGCAGATGACAAGATTTACAGCTTTCCTGCCCTCACGGTTTTCTTTCGCACTCTAAAAAAGTAAGAATTCTTTCTTAGCCCAATTTTATTTTTTTTATTAGTGAGACTAAGAACTCGTTTAGTGGAAACATAAATATATCAATAACCAATGGTTCCTATGTTGCAGTCTTGTCTCACAGAATGGCACTGTGGATAGTATGGACTTTTAAGTGGTGGGCTCAGTACAGATAATTGAGTCTCTGAAGGTATGGATTCTGAAAGGATATCTTTAATTTTTATGAGAGAGTGGATTGTTATGAAACAGTAAAACTGTCTTCTTTCAATTCTCAGTTCCTACCTCAAGTACATTTCTATAGGTGCTCCATTGTGATGGTTTTCACTATTGTTCCTCTATGAGGGTACATAAGAGGCAGCCTAGTCTTGTGGTTTCAGCCTCCAAAACTGGAGAATAAAGAAAATCTTTTTCTTCGTAAAGTACCTAATCTCAGGTATTATTATAACAATTGAAAACATATTAAAATAATGTCTAAACTCTGGCCTTGATGCCATGTCATTCTCTCTACAGTCAGAGACAGCAGCCACCTCTGATCTCCATGGAAAATGTTCAGTGAATTTCACGAACCCCAGACTGAATCCTATTGTTTCTATAGACTCCAATTCAGGCTCACTTTTACCACCCATGATAATTTGAACCTTATTATTACTTTATCCGGCCAAATATTTTTGTTCCATATTTTAGTTTTCATAAATATAGATTCTGCTACTGCTGAAAGAGTGTTAGAGCAGAAAACATAAAACCAAATTCTAGCGTTTTTCTCTCTCTCAGTGTTGAGGATTGAATTCAGTCTTATGTATGTCAAGCAAGTACTCCATCACTGAACAACAACCTCAAACTTTTCTTAAATTTTGTATGTCATAATAGAGCCTCACTGAGTTCCCTGGGCTGGTCTGAACTTACCCTGCAGTACAGTTAGCTTTGAACATCAACTCATCCTGCTTCTGCTTCCTACATAGCCAGGATTATAAAATATACATCCAGATCTGGCTTGCAGCTAC
Source organism: Alexandromys fortis (assembly GCF_014885135.2). NCBI lineage: Eukaryota > Metazoa > Chordata > Mammalia > Rodentia > Cricetidae > Alexandromys > Alexandromys fortis. The sequence goes on along the minus strand of NW_026068011.1, from coordinate 4,807,743 downwards.
TCTTTTCCAGCTTCTCCTGTCTCCTGTCTCTCTATGTGAGGTTGAAGAGCACACTGAAGGCGTAGACCAGACAATATTTAAAAAAAACTTCCTTCAAGTCATACTCCTTCCTGGAATTTTATATGGACTCCAGACAGATCAGAATATGCTGTTTGATTTTTTCCCCATTAGAAAAACAGTAGATCTTGTATTTTTATTATTTTTACTTAATTTTCCTCCAGTACTGAATTCATGTCCTTTTTTATAATAAACAAATGACTGTCTACACCAGACACTGTCTGCATGTGATATGTAGTTTTTCCTCACTACCTGCCAAACTGTCAAAACAATTCTCATAAATTAACTGTCAGTGACTTCCTTGGTTTTATTAACAAAGTACCCATCGTGAGATCTCCAGAGATTTTTGCTCAAGGATGAAAATAACAGGAAAAAAGCAATTAAGTGTCTAAGGAAGACTCAGTGCACATCAAATTTGTAATTCCAGGTGGTAATTACATCACACACAGACTTGCAGATCAGCTGCTGTTGGTTTGACTTCACAAAATTTAGGAGACACATTAAGAGTGGCTCCCAATAATATTTCTCTTCATTGAATGAAAGGGAAGAAGTCACACCTTTAAGGATGATAGGAAAGGAGGGTTCATGATCTTTTTGGCATGGCACTCATACATTTCTAATAGCATCAATTTTAGTTGAGCTAGAAGCAGGAAAAACACAATCCCCTGACCCTTGAGAAGGACGGATAAGGACCTTGGTTACACAGTTTGAACTGTAGCATCCTTGATAACAGAACAGTAAGTACCATATCTTTGTGTTGGGGCATGAATCACTCACCAGACAAAACATTTTAGTTTCTGACCGGAAACAATTTAAAGTTTACTTCAGCTTAGAATTCAAGATCAGAGTCCATCATGGAAAAAAGCAATGGTAAAAACTCAAAGGCTGGTCTAGTTGCTAGGACACACAACATACTTCTGACCAAAGAACTCAATTCACAGCCAAGAAATACAGCAGGCACCAAGGAGAGTCCTCCTTACTAGATGGTTTGCAGGCAGGCTTATTCTCAGTTAACTCCCTTATACAGTCCAGGGCAGTAGTTCTCAAACTTCTTAATGCTGGCACCCTTCAAAACAATTCTTCATGTTACAGTGACCCCCACTATAAAATTTTTGTTGCTACTTTACAGTTGTAACTTTTATGCTGTTATGAATCATAATGTAAATGCTTTTGGAGATAGAAGTTTGCCAAGGGGGTTGTAACCCACAGGTTGAGAGCCACTCATCTAAGAACACCTGGCCAAAAAATGGTGCCACCCACAGTGACATAAGTCATCCTATATCAATGAACAATTGACTCACCCTTTACAGACATGCCCAGAGGCCAGTCTGATATAGGCAATCCCTCAAGATACCATTGTCCCATGACGATCTAAACTGTGTCAAGTTGACATTCACTGTGTAACAAAATTAGGTTAATAAAAACAACTGACTTAGGCCTATAGTTTCATAGGTTTTGACACATGCTTGGCTGAGTTGGTTAATTTTAGGCTTGTGATATGACAAGTATATCATCATGGCAGAAGTAGATAGCTAAATAACTGCTCACCTTGTTTAGATAACCAAAGAGAGAAGATAGTCTGGGATTTCAATATCCCCTTCAAAGTCATACCCCATTACTTATCCATTTCAAATAAGTTCAAATAAAAGTGTCTCCGACTTGTATAGTGTCTCCTAAAAATACCACCTTCTATGAACCAAATGTCCACAGATGAGCTTTGGGGTCATTCAAGCTGCAAACTATAGCTCCTCATCTTACATTGGTATGAAAATAGTTTCAGAAAGGACTTATAGACACTGAAATTTGTAGAGCAGGTCTCATGAGACCCTATGTGATCTTCCATTTACAAAATGTATGATTTCCCACAATTCACTCTGGTTCCCTGGTTTTCCTCCAGCCCAGTCTTCCCCTACTTATTTTCTATGCTTTTAATTTTTAATCTGAAGCACTTTTGACTTACATAGGAATTGGTAGCTTCATTGGATTTTGCAAATATCAAATGAATTAAACATTAAAAAACAAATCTGAAAAGTTTAGTAAACGCCATATTTAAGATGCTGTTGACTTTGCTCTGGCCACACTTTAGTATGTGAATATGCTCTAAACTTAGTTTAAAGCATTGTAATTATTATTACTTTTCTCCCTTGCTAAGTCAGTACATCATCCTTCTTTGCCTGTACTACCTCCTCACACAATGGGGTGACAACATTAAATCAACCTGTTCTGTCCTGGCCAGAAGTCCAGAGCACCCTTGTTTCTACTGGCAGTCCTCTCTTGACCAGAGGTTCTGTCTTGGATAGAGGCCCAAAATGCCAGAATTTTTTGGCAAGGGGCATTGGTTCATGTCTTGAATTTTTTGACATGTTTAATGTCTCTTCTCTTTCATAGCAATCTAATGAACACATCTGCTTGAAAGCTACATGTGAGCAGATGGCTCTCTGGCTTTTAAAGATGTATGGGGACAACTTAATCAAATCACTTAGATGGAGAAGCTCATGGGCACCTCATGATTGGGTCAGCAGAGGGGACTATCTCACATTTCCACATCACAGCACAGTTACTTCAAAGAACAATATTTCCTTGGTGGAAAGGATTATACCTCTAAACAAATGTCCTCAGAAAGAAAAAAAGACTTTCTTAGGAGCCCCCTTCAATTACCCCAAAATCCTAACCATTGGGAAACCCTGTCTTAGGACCTCCATATTTTTCTGCTTCTTTAAGCTCTGTCTATAATGACTCCTTTAAAAACTCACCCTTATTTGTCCCTGAAGTTCATGTCAGTGGGTAATTTAATGAGCATGAATGCTTATTATTTTCACCCATGAGTTAAGGCCATAAGTCCACCTGAGACAAGAAAGTATTAATGATATTATGATTAAACAATAATGCTGGCTACTATTAATAAAAATGGATTTGAAGACTTCTAAAAGCATGAGGTTAGTCTACTTTATCCAGTTGGAGTCAACACATAGCTGCCAGTGTCCTTATGAAATGGAATAAGAGAAAGATTTCAACAGCATGGGATGCGAGAGGATATGAGCATGATTAAGGATGCCATGTTGCCTCTTCAAAAATGAAGCTGAGAGAAGAAACAAAGAGATATAAAGACTGTATCCTGGAAGATTGGGAAAGTGAACAAATGGATCACAAATGGACTATCTACAATGGAGTGAAAGTAATTTCAGAAAATTGACCTAATGAAAGATAGAAGCATAAGTTTATACTATGTTCTGCCCCTATTGGGAGTGATTTCTTATAGCAACAATTCTGAAACTCAAGGAAGCCTATGCATGTGACTCAAAAGCTATATTTATTCCTAACCAGTGTGATGGATAATCAACCTCTATTCTGAAGGATGTTCTTTTCACTCCCTGTAACTCTCCATATTCACCCTTTCCCAGTTGAACCAAAGCCAGTACCTTACTTGTGAGGGCAATTCAAGGTCAATTACTTCCTGGTAAAAGGATAAGTAAGGTTGCTTGGGCAGTGATGGTTCATGCCTTTAATCCCAGCACTTGGGAGAGAGAGAGAGAGAGAGAGAGAGAGAGAGAGAGAGAGAGAGAGAGAGAGAGAGAGAGAGAGAGGCCACG